>NW_027590857.1:0-155967 GCF_964213995.1 Mustelus asterias
GAGGGAGGGAAAGAGTTGGAGGGAGGGAAAGAGTTGGAGGGAGGGAAAGAGTTGGAGGGAGGGAAAGAGTTGGAGGGAGGGAAAGAGTTGGAGGGAGGGAAAGAGTTGGAGGGAGGGAAAGAGTTGGAGGGAGGGAAAGAGTTGGAGGGAGGGAAAGAGTTGGAGGGAGGGAAAGAGTTGGAGGGAGGGAAAGAGTTGGAGGGAGGGAAAGAGTTGGAGGGAGGGAAAGAGTTGGAGGGAGGGAAAGAGTTGGAGGGAGGGAAAGAGTTGGAGGGAGGGAAAGAGTTGGAGGGAGGGAAAGAGTTGGAGGGAGGGAAAGAGTTGGAGGGAGGGAGAGAGTTGGAGCGCGCAAATCTTCCCCCCCCACCCCCACCCCCCACCAAGTGAAAAGGTTGGACAAGCCTGATCTAAACCATCACTAACTCCAGGAGCAATGTACAATAAAAACCAGATCAGTGGTAGACCCTTAATACTGGATTCAGAAGTGGGGAAATCCAATGGCAAACCACCCTTGTTTTTTGATTGCGACCGTGAGGTACGAACTAAGTTTACCACTGAACAGCATCACCACTCCTCACTTTCTGCCAAATCTAACCTGTTAATTTCTATCACAATCACTCTGATGTAATTTGTTTGCTTTAAAAAAAAACAGAAAATCAAATCATTTTTCAAGAGGCTAGAATTTAATGATTTTTGGCAGGATTTATTTACCAGTAATAAACTTTTATCTGCTGTCAGCACATCCCATTGACAACAATTGATTGATGGCTACTGTTGCAAACAATCCGATATTCTCAGTCCAAATCTAAAATAATGGGTGCATGTGGGAAAAGGGCGACTGTTTTAAGATGCAATCAAAACCTTATTGATTTACATTAACCCAATTGTCACAAATTTCTTTGAAAAGTCTTTTTCTGTTTGACTATCAGATGGATTTCTGCAGCAGAATGCAGATGCACAGAGAATGCCAAACGGCAAATCTATTTTAGTGCGTGTTACAATGATCCTCTGTGCTGTGCGCCTGCAATATCACAATTCAACATCTGAAAGCCAGATCACTGCTCCTTAAACATGCAGTCTGCTTCCATTGAGTTACTTCAACCACAAGATGCATTTCACATGTGTGTTATCCAATGTTTCAGACTTCACAGTCCAAAGAGAAGAAACATTCCATTTCTCCAGGACTATTATCTTTCACTTTATCAGCACACATAACTCTATTTCCACTGTATTTTAAAGACCTGACAAGTCATAAGGGCGGTTCCTTTTATATTTCATTGTTGAATTCGAATTTAATTTACAGAAACAACAGAAAAGGGCACTCGCCCGAGGACACACCTCCCCCATGCTGTGTTAACTCAATGTTATGGCAATTACTCAGCTCTTCCATGAGGCTCTTGGAATCATAGAATCCCTACAGTGCAGAAGGAAACCATTCAGCCCATCAAGCCTGCACCAACAACAATCCCACACAGCCCTTATCCCTGTAACCCCACGTATTTACCCTGCTAATCCCCCCTCGCCCACACATCTTGGGGCAATTTATCATGGCAAATCAATCTAACCCGCACACCTTTGGACTGTGGGAGGAAACCAGAGCACCCAGAGGAAACCCACGTAGACATGAGGAGACCGTGCAAACTCCACACAGATAGTTATCGAAGGCCGGAATTGAACCCGTGTCCCTGGCACTGCAAGGCAGCAGTGCTAACCACTGTGTCACCGTTCCCTACCTCGTTGATGCTATGTAACCAGAAAGCAGAGAACTTTTTTTTTGCTTAAAAGCATCCATCTTACCGAGGAGGCTTCAGGCCAATTCACATGCAACAACCTGCTCTGAAAACTCTGATCCTATGTTGACAGCTATGTCAAATTGCATTGCAGAAACTGAGATAATCGACAACTTTCTAAAACAACCAAAATAAATCAACACTCAACATGCTTTAAAAATGCCAACCTGCCCTATTTCCGATGTTAACGGATTTCTTTTCAAAAATTCCAGGATCCGGGTCCACAATTTTGGCAAAAACTGATCAATTCTTCCTTGGGCCATTCCGTACCTGTCTCATTAAAATCCATCCATTACTTTTTGAGATAAATGACTTCCAAACAAACAGACTAAGTGGCAGAGGTAAAAATAACATATCGTCAAAAGCACATTGCACTAGATATGCTTATGCAGGAAACAACAATTAAAAAGACTGCTACCTTTTAAACTCAAAACATTGCCAAAGCAATTGTAAATTTCCAAAATGAAAATAAATTCTTAAAATGTTTTGAGTAAACACTTGCAATTTCTAACATTTGAACATACCAATTTGCCCAATATGGAATTGCTCACCTTTCTGCCCCAAGGATTTAACTTGTCAGAATTAAATATGGATACAATCTGAAAATACAGCTTATAACAACAGCAATAACTTGTACTCATACAGCACCTTGAACACGGAGAAACATTCTAAAGCACTTCAACCTACAAATGTACTTGGAATCAAAGGATGGGATGGCTGAAAGCTTGGTCAAAGTAGTAGTTCTGAAGGGGCAGAGAGGGCAGTGAAGAAGCAAAGGAGGTTGGGAAGGAAATTCCAAAACATGAAGCCCAGGTGGTTGAGAATATGGTTGCCACCGGTAGGGCAAAGTGAGGCAAGTTAACGTGACATTATGAAATCTTCCCTCTCCGAAGAGCAAAAGGATGTGATATTACGAACAGGTTTATAAAGAGCATCTAAAAGGGTGAACTGTGGACTTCTGAATATGTGTAGCCCAAAGAAATGTAGACAACACTGCCCTCATGTGGCAATACAATGAACTTGTCATTTGTACCTGTTTTCCATTTCACTCACTATTCACTTTTTTAAAGTCAAATCAATATATCATGTCACATTCTGAAATATTAAATATTACTTGTGTATATCAAACATTCCACCATCAGATACACACAACATCAGCCAAAATAATGACTTGTCTTTTTATTCATCCATATATGCAAAATGATACATTCATTTTAGTGTGGACACTTTTTGGACAGAAGTAGACTGAACTAATTCATCATCTAAATTACAAGTCTAGAATTCTGTTAGTTCTCCCATTTGTGAAATTTCAAAACATGAGTTTCAACAGGGCATTTCTCTTTTGAATGTTGATTCATTTCTCCCCTTACTTCGTATATGATAAAATGACAGAATAATAGTGTGCACCCAGAGTAAAAGTAAGATTTCCAGCCAGTGCTTTTGCCTGGATTTCCTGTTTTGCATTCGGAGCAACAGCCGGAACTTCGCCCTCTGATCATAATGGAGAACACAAACTCAACCGCATTTCACGGTGTGTAAAATTAATTGGTTACTGTTTACTGATCACATGAGCTTAATATTTCACCTGGAGAGTGGTCTACAAAGGCATGGAATATCAGGACTTTCTATGCTTCTTTCGAGTGGGGGGAGAGAAAGGGTAAGGACGGGAAAGGATTGACCAAGTGATTTAAAAATTTACGAATTGAAAGCATTCTTTTTAAAACACTACTGGTTATTCCTTCAAGAAGTGAGTGAGTGAGTGAGTGAGTGAGTGAGTGAGTGAGTGAGTGAGTGAGTGAGTGAGTGAGTGAGTGAGTGAGTGAGTGAGTGAGTGAGTGAGTGAGTGAGTGAGTGAGTGAGTGAGTGTGAGTGAGTGAGTGAGTGAGTGAGTGTGAGTGAGAGAGAGAGAGAGAGAGAGAGTGAGTGCGTGTACGTGCGTGTACGTGCGTGTACGTGCGTGTGGGGAGGTGAAGAGTACAAATGAGGCACATTCTAAATCAAACCTACTGTGATCTGTCCAAATCCAATAGCGTGAATCTACCTAATTGAAAGATATTAGCACTGCTGCCTCACGGCTTGGGTCACTGCCGGTGTGGATGCTGCACGCTCTCCTCATGTCTGCCTGGGTGTCATCCAGGTGCTCTGGTTTCATCCCACAGTCTGAAAGACATGCTGGCGAGGTGCATTGGCCATGCTAAATTACCTGAACAGGCGCCAGAGTGTGGCGACTAGGGGATTTTCACAGTAACGTCATTGCAGTGTTAATGTAAGCCTACTTGTGAAACTAATAAATAAATTTTGAACTTTATGTCAAAGACTAAATTGAACACATTCCAAAAGAGTTCCTTTATCTCATTACTCCTTTTCATGCAAGCATCTGACTTGGGGGCAAAAGCACTCCTAAGTAAGCCAGGTGCCAGTCCCTGGTTCGGTGGGTTGAGAGTTGAAGTGCCATGGATTATGGGCTGGAGCACATGCCCAAGGGCAGTGTTGTCTGTGCCATCTTTCAGATGGAATATTAAACTCGAGTCCAGTCTGCCAAAATCCCATGACAATATTCCAATGCTAGCAAGAAATTCTTTTATGTTCTGGTCAACGTTCAACTTTAATCTGATTTATTTAGTGCCATAGGTTGGATAGAGTGAGTCATCATGGCACATGGCAGCCATTCAGTCCCTCGAGTCCATGACAGCTCTCTGGGGATTACCCAGTTACTCGTTCATTTGCTGATTATGTCGGCTGCATAGCAAATTTCTAAAGACGAACCCATTTGTTGCAAAGAGCGAAAATCTGAGGACATCTGAGGATGTGATAAGGTGCCTGTGAGTGAAAGGTATTTTTCTTCATACTGAGGTCTTCTTGCCTAATGGCTGCACATTAACTCACTGCTTGTTTTAGGATGTTACTAAGAGAGCGGAGATCCCAAAATCATTTGCACCATGTGCGCAGGTACAGCGGGAAACGCATACGCACTTTCTGCTCAAGAAGCAACCTGTAGCCCTGGGCAGACAGATCTGATGTATTAACCTATCTCCCTATGGCATTTTGTATAATGGGCCAAGAGAAGCACACTTTTACCATCCTTGTGACTACATAAACTGCTCCCCAATTGCTGGTTTTCTGGTGCAATTCGCTGAATGTTATGCTCAGTATTCAGGTGCTATTGGTGGGAGCAGTAACACCGGCTCCCACCCAACATGAGCTGTTGACAGCAACTACACGTTGGCTGGCCATTTACCAGCCAGCTCGTGAAAAAGGTGTCCGCTGAGAGGGCCAGAGGTGTCAGGGGTGTGAGAGAAGGCTGGGCTTTTCCCACTGAGGTTGATGCAGACCGAGGTTTTAAAAGGGCTCCCAGTGGTGTGCGCTGACGCTGGCGAGGATAAAGCAATGATTGTGAAATTGAGTGCAGTTGTCTGACCCTCTACAGTGAAAGCCAAGCTCTTCTATCCTGCAGGACAGGCAGAGCCCAATGTCTGGAGGGACTTGAGGCCTGGGAGCCTTGGACTTGGCCAAGCGAGTAGCAGTGTTGCGAATCCACACAATCTCTCTTTTCTCCAAAGGCTGCTTGCGTTCCCTCTTACAGACAGTCAGTGATTGAGCTGCTGCCAGCTGATGGGCAAGAGGAAGCCTCTACATCTAAATCTGGATAGAGGTGTCAGCGACAGGGAACAGCAGTGTGGCCTGAGCAGGTTCTCGGTGCAGTGTTCAAGAGGGTCACTGACCTTCTCTGCTTTGTAAGGGTGAGTAAGGAAGGCAATTTGAATGGGCATGTAGATTGTGGGTCAGAAAGTGCTACATGAGCAGCTCCAGCAGCAAAGGCCATCAGCGCCCAGCGAGGCCGTTTAGGATTAGGTAGGGTGGCAGACTGAGCCCAAAAAATAAAAGTTCCTGCAATGTGTTCGGGAGCAGCATGTACATCTCAGCCATATAGAACTGGGTTCATTAATGTGCTCCTGGCTTCACAGAAGAGGAATCACAATGAGCTAGAATGCAACCATATGGAGTTCCAAAAACGGGCGGCACAATGGCACCCAGGTTCGATTCCCGGCTTGGGTGACTGTCTGTGCGGATGCTCCAGTTTCCTCCCACAGTCCAAAAGATGTGCTGGTTAGGTGCATTGACCCAAACATTAATTGCAGTCTTAATGTACAAGCCGACTTGTGACACTGATAAATAAACTTTAAATCTGGCAGCATCACACTGATGGGAGGATGAGATTCTCAAGTTGACAGGCAAGCAGGGGCAAGATCTGCTGCCTGAGGATAGCATTGAAACTCATCCCTTCTCATTGATGGGGTGTGGGTGGCACTGGCTGGGCTAGCGTTTATTGTCCATCCTGTTGGAGTAAAATTGAGACTGTTCAAGCCATCATTGTGAATGTAAAACATTTTAAGACAAGAAAAGTTGTGTATGTGACTTTGCACTCTGTGGTTAACCACAAACACTCGAGCCTTGACTAGTGACAAGCTGGGGTGAGCTATGTCTCATTTTAGTGTAAAAGTGCAAAGCAAGCAGGAATGGTCAGACAGCAAAGGACAGGAATAGTCAGGCAGATGGCCTGAAAAAGGAACTGAACAGTGAGGTATTTTCAACGAAATGTGATTGGGAGTTATTGATAACTAACTATTGTCAAGGGGCCCAATTGGCCAAAGTATGTAACCGCCTACGGCTTGATGCGAAACTGCCGGTGTTTGCGATGTTTTAACGTATATAAATGCGCCTGCCGCCAAGCCAGATTGAGGAACTCTGCCCAGAGATCCTCCCGAAGCTTCGATTTAATAAACTGCGTGTTGAATCTCAAGTCTGATCTCAGAGTGGTGACTTTTCCCACAACACATCCCTAATTACCCTTGAACTGAGTGGTTTGCTCGGACATTTCAGGGGGCAGTTAAAAGTCAACCACATTGCTATGGGTCTGGAGTCACATGTGGACCAGACCAGGTAAGGATGGCAGATTTCTCACCCTCAAGGACATTAATTAACCCAATGGGTTTTTACAACAATTGACAATGATTCTTTGGTCATCGTTAGACTTTTAATTCCAGGTTTAAATCGAATTCAAATTTCATTATTCATGGTGGATTGAAACCTGGGTCTGTGGATTACTAGTCCAATGACAATACCTCTGTGCCACTGCCTCCTCATGGAGCAGGGTGGGGTGAAAAATATATATTTTTGACTGGTGGGGAGCCATGGGGAGATATGGGGGGGCTAAGGGACAAGGAATACATGGTTATGATGATTGGTCTTTCAGCCATTGAGTTGCTGCAAGTTTTCAGTCTCATCTCCTGGTCAGTATGTTGTGGACTTTTCAAATGGAATGAAAGACACTGATCAAACATTGGGGGAGAAAAGCATCAAAAACCTCAGAGCAACTTTTAATTTGAAACCACCAAGCACAAATACTCAATCTATCCCAACTGATGAAAAAAGCCCTTCCTGTTCATATTCAACCATTAGAAATATTTGCCATGAATTTCCTGCTTTGTATTTGCACTGACATTTTTCTTAACATTGATGGACAAAAGAGAACATGTTGCATGAATACTGACAGGGAAGTATTTTTAGCTGTGGACAATGATGTAAACTAGGAACTATATGGTACATTTAACGGGATGACATCCATCGCTTCAATGACATTTTGGATATATCGGGAATTTTGTCATTGTTCTACCAATCAGCGACTGAAACTTTGGCCTAAAACCCCAGAGATTAGGAAAACATATCCAGAAATTCCATCCACATGAATTGGGAGTGCTGCACATAATCCATTGTTCTCAATATATTACTTGACATATCCAGTGTCCAGTAAGCATTTTTAGGTCAGCTATCCTCCAAGGTACATACAAAATAAATCTACCTCAACCGTAACCAATACCCGACTCTAAAAACCTTATTGCTTCAAGTACTTGTGTGATCTTCCTTTTATCCTACCATTATGATCTTTTGTGGCTTCCAACCAAACCGTGGAACAGCGGACCTGATTTTCACTGCTCGACAACTTCAAGATAAACGCTCGGAGCAACATCAAGCACTCTACATGGCCTTCATTGATCTGACCAAGGCTTTTGACCCAGTCAATCGGGAAGTATGATAGAAGACCCTGTCAAAGGCCAGCTATCCAGAGAAATTCATCAACATCCTCCAATCTCTCCCACGACAAGATGTCGATGACAGTCCTCACCAACAGAAATAAGACAGAAACCTTCAAGGCTCAGACTGGAGTCAAGCAGGGACGTGTCATCGCCCCCACCCTTTTCTCCATCTCCACCACCACCATCCTGCACCTTGTCAAGAACAAGTTTCCTAGTGGAGTGGACATCATCTGCAGGATGGACGGAAACCTTTTCAACCCCAGTTCAAAACTATGAAGAAAACGACACTGCCATCACTTGTGGAACTTCAGTATGTGGCTGACATCATCATCTCCGCTCTCTCAAAAGAGAATATCCAAGCCACGCTTAACACTTTCACAGAAGCATACTGAAGCATCAGTCTCAACCTCAACTTCAATATGACTCAGGTCCTTTACCAGCCCACCCCCGGGCAAAATCCACTCTCTCCCTCCATCAAGATCAACGAAGGAACGTGGAACATTTCTCCTACCTGGGGAGCCACCTCTCATCTCAGGCTGACATCCATGTGGAGATCCAACATGGTACCCAATCCATGTGCACCACCTTCTGATGCATAAGAATGAGAGAATTCGATGACCACGACATCCTTGCCGATACTAAGATCCTTGTGTACAAGGCAGTCATCCTCCCAACTCCCAAGCTGAGAAACCTGGATTACACACAGATGCCACTTCAAGGCCTTGGAGAGGTACCATCAATGCTTCTGAGACAATGCTCTGCATCAGCTGGGAGAACAGACACACTAACATCAGCATTCTTGAAGAGCACCAGCATCGAGGCCATGATCATCTGAAACCAAATCCGCTGGGCTGGCCACGTGCTTAGGATGCCAGAGTCCCAACTGCCAAAACAATTCTTCTTCACTCAGCTCAAGGAAAGCTCCCAAACAACAAGAGGACAAAGGAAGAGCTTCAAAGATGTGCTGAAGGCTTATCTCAAGAAATGCAAAATAGGCATCAATGCCTGAGAGACCCCTGCTCAGAAGAAACCTACCTGGAGGAAACCCCTGATTGAAGGAGCACAATTCTTAGAGAACACCCAGCATCAAGAGGAGGCCAAGAAAAGGAGCCTGACAAAGGAATGTCCATGATCTCAAGTCCAAGGACTGGTCTCACTGCCCGGAAACACCTGCCAAGTGTGCGATCAGAGATACGGCTCTAGGGTCAGGTTCAGGTTCATCAACCACACAAGGACCCACAGGACCTACGACTAGCTTTCAAATAATTTGGAGCGGTGACCATTTCCAATCCTGATCATTCCAGTCTCTCAGAGAACTAAATTTAATATGAACATTCTCCACGATAAAATAAAATAGGCACATCGGAAGTGGGCAAATGCTGATGTCGATCAGCTGTTACAAAACTGAGTGCTGAATTACTCTGAACATCTCACCTGTTGTGGAAAGCAAGTTCGCACTGCATGTTCTGTATAGCCAAAGGATGGTCCCTCAAAGACAGCTGTGGGCAACTTCAACACCTCCCTGAGGAACTGGTCAAACTTCATATACATCATTATTCCATTGGAATCTGATATCTGTGAGAAAGTATCTGTGTACATGAAGAAAGAAATAAGAGAATGTTAATAGAACATCTGGAGGAACTACAAGTTACTCAACTTTAATAACGGAAACATTGATGAAATGGCATGAAGCAAGAGCAAATTCAAGGTTTGGGACCAATGTAACTCAATTTCCTGTCAGAACTTTGTCAACTGGGCAGATGCCAATCTGAGGCTGTAGCATCAACCAGCATGGGAAGGGAGCGTGTCTGTAATCAGCACTTTCAGCAGCATCACATTTCAATTCTTCTGAGTAGCCAGCTGCAGGTAAATTGTCAGGAGCTTAGGAATAGAGCTTCTTGACTATCAGCTGTAGACAGATAAAAAACTGGACTTCCAACCACGATCGCTGGGAATTTACCAGGACATTGCCCAACAATTCAAATCACCTTGCAATCTCCATCCTCCCCCTGCTACGCCCTATTCATTTCTTATCCATGCCTCAGGATTGCCTCCTATTTGGTGTTTCTCAATTTTAGGTTGCAGGCACTTTTATCAAACGCCTTCTGAAAATCGATGAATTTGACATCAACTGATGCTTGTCTATTTGCCACTTCAGCTGACTCATATCAAAGATACATTCACAAAGCTAAACTGACTCCCTCTATTCAGCTTATCCCAAGTGTTCATTTACTCTGCTCAGAATAACACATTCCAGCAATTGTTCCACCACTAATGGTTAAACAGAGTTTCTAAAAGTTCTTTTAAAATGTATTAGTCACTAGTAAAGCTTACATTAACACACTGTAATGAAGTTACTGTGAAGTTCCCCCAGTCGCCACACTCTGGGGCCTGTTCAGATCAATGCACCTAACCAGCACATCTTTCAGACTGTGGGAGGAAACCCACGCAGACATGGGGAGAATGTGCACAAACAGTGACCCAAGCCAGGAATTGAATCCGGGTTCCTGGTGCTGTGAGGCAGTAGTGCTAATCACTGTGCCAGCATGCCATCCATAGGTACAGTTACTTGATTTATCCTTTCCTTGTGTTTTTTTTTTGAACAGTTATATAATGCTCATCACCTTTCCATCATCTTCCCCAAATCCAGTGAATTTTGGAAAATTGTAATTAGCCTTTCTTTTAAAATCCTTGGGTTGAAATTATCTGGGACTGGACATTTGTCTGGCTTCAATGCCATTAGTTTATCCCTGACTATTTCACACTTGAATTAAATGTTTAATTTCCTCTCTTTCATTCTTCCATTTATTGCATTGTATCCTCCTCTTCCACTGGGAAGAATTAATGACCTTTTTTTAATAGTCGGTGGGAACAACTTGTACTGCCAATGCCCCACCAAAACCAGCCACGCAGAGACAAACAGCATAAATGCTTTCCAACTTCAAGCATTTATTGTCCCAAGTGCCACAATATATTTGATGAAATATCCAAATATGTTTTAAGTATTGTTTTGATTAACTATCAAATATCAATGTTTTAAATTTATAGTTTAATTTTATTAGAAACAAAATAACATTAAAGAATTTGAGCCAGCATTTCAAAAATCTCCAACAAATTCTTCAAGAGCAGAAACTGTTCAGGTCCAGGAAAGGCCATTTGGCCGACCTTGCAGATGCCAAACGTTCATAAGCAGCTAAGTTGTTTTGAGGGAAAACACAAAGGAAAAGGGGAAAGCTAGCAGTTTAATCCATGGCCACATTCAATTGTGTTTCTGTAACTTCTCCCACAGATTTAAAGAAAGATTCATGACTTGTAACAAACTTAAATACTCAGATAATAATGCTGAAGTTCGGTTCTCTTATTTGAACCAATCAGATGACCTTTGCTGGGAGACAGCAGAAGCACTCCAATTGGCATCAGTGCCTCTGGGTTAGTCATAACACATTGAGGTTCGGCTGTGATGCATTTGTGGCCAAAGCCTGTTCAGCTGATGTTCAAATCAATTGGGCAAGAGCTGGACCAGCTGGACAAATCAACAAGGAGCCAATGGTCCCAAGAAGATAGAAAAATGGCAAGAAAAATAAAAGCAAATGAGAGCTTAATACTTTTTATATATTCCACTCTTTTCACTTTCTTCAGCGCTAAATAGCTCTGAGGTTAAACATTCAAACTCACCTCTGAATAACTCGGTGGGTAAATGCATCACCTGACATTGCATTGTTTCATACAAGTCAACAAATCCCTCGCTATGTAGTCAGAATGCTGGTAAAGGTGCTGCTCTTGCACTTAATACCACTTACTCTCTCAGGTAATGGTGACCATGAAACTATCACCAATTGTTGTAAAAACCCATCTGATTCACAAATATCCTTCAGAAAAGGAAATCTGCCATCCTTAGTTGGTCTGGCCTACCTGTGCCTCCAAACCCACAGCAACGTGCTTGACTCTGAACTGCCCTGTGATATAAGCCACTCAGGGGCAATTAGGGATGAGCAACAAATGCTAGCCTTGCCACATCTCACGAAAGAATAAAAATAACAAACCTCTAATGACTGCTGCATTTAATCACTTGCTAACATTTGAGTTTATAAATGAACTTATAAAAAGGTCAGTGCCATGCATGTTGGTATAACTTCATTCATCTGCTATTTTGATTGAGGTGTTCAAAAATTTAAAGGTCCCACTCTCTCACTCCATAGATAACAACAGCGAGAGTATTGTCTTCAGAAGACCAAGGAAGAAAACCAGACATACCACATCATTCTGACTACTACGCAGCTACTGATTAATTGCAGCGTTTACGGATGAGGAACCACATTGAACACAATAACTAGTGAAGCTAACAGCACCGCAAGATTCAGCCTATCTTGCCTTTGTTAACTCATTGCTACATCAATCCAAACTAATTCCACTGCTTGGTTATGCCTAACCCACTGTCTCCAGCATTTCTGAAATTTTCCAATTCTCTGTTGATTAAAATCAAAACTTGAAAAACACATGTTTTTAAAGATGTTGATACATGAATGCTAACATGTAAACATTTTTGAGAAATTCTTCCCTTCCTCCACAATGGTACAACAACCCAAATACAGGTAACAACAGATAAAACAGCTCAGTAGGAGAGCAAGGACCAGATAAGCTGGCAATGCCAATCATGTTTCCCCCCTACACTCCCTTGGTGAAAACATCCCAGCAGGTCTGTTCCATCAAGCTCAGGTCTGATTCTTAAACAGATTGGCTGGAACTCTACCACCTCACACGCCACGGAATCGGAGCAGGCGAGGGTCCGACAATGGTAAATCTCCGTTGACCTCGGGCGGGAATTTCCGGTCTTGCCCGAGCGAGGCCATAAAGTCCCGCCCATTGCATCACAACAAACAAAATGTGACCCAATATTAAAGGCAAAATAGGCCGAGTCTCGACTGCTGCAAAAAATGTGATATATTGTTATTCAAAATGATGTTCCATAGATGCAGTACCACATGACTGCCACTAGAGAGCAAACCAACATGGTCATGGTGCCCTTAAAGGATTGTGTTGAACAGAATGATGCCGAGATTGGCAAGAGGACTAAAATACCTCAAATTCAAGACAGTCTTCCATTCGTGGCAAACTCGTCAGTGTTCTTTATTATATCAAATACCAGTCATTAAGTCAGTGAACACAAAACTTTAGCAATATATACACTGGTATGCTCGCAATAGGTTCTCACAGATACAATTTCAATGTTGACTTCAATCAGGAGTTTCACTGTTCTTAATTTTGAGCAGAAAAAAAATAGAGGCAGATGATAAAAAAAACAAATTTGATAGAGTTCTGAATCTTAACGGGATGGTATTGATTCCGTTTTCCTAATTTTTGCAATGAGAGATTTCAGTGAATGAACGTGGACAATTCCAGAAATCCAAGATCATCGTGAAACCTTGAAAGGTCTAGAAACCCGAAACTTCCCAAAACTATTCAAGATTTCGGTGTCAGCTATATAAAGAGTGAATTTATTATTGTACATCAAGAACAAAGTCTCAGCATTTGTTAAAAGAGTTCTGCCAGTCTCCCATAACTCTGCTGCAAATTGGTGGGAAGTCAAGGAAAAAGGCAAAGATCTGATGATGCCAACTCTCTGCCAGGTTTCGAGCAGAACAACGTGAGGGAAATGACAGCCTGGAGCTCCTGCCCGAGAATCCAGTGCTCCATATTGTCAGACCAAACAGTGGACTGGATCACGAAAAAGGGGGCCTTGAAAATACAAAAAAAACAGGATGGCCATGGGAAACACTGCTGGCGTAGGGTGGAGTAAAATCCTCCATTCTCCTCAAAGGGCGAGTCAAACAAAAGGTTTCACCGTGTACATGGCAGAGAAGGACTCAGGGCTACGTTCAGTCATTAAGTATGCCTCGGACACTGCCGTTGTCCAGAGCTCATCCCTCAGATTTTGACCCCAGTTTTTGTTTTTACCTATAGCATAGATCTCTCAGACACTTGTCTGCACTGATAATAGGTACTAATAACAAAATGGAAGGAAAAGCGGCAGAAATATTTGCAGATATTGTGCTGAAAAGTGAGAATTAGGTACTCAGAGGACCTCGCTCCACACACCCAGAATAAACAACTTGTACTAATGATGGCATAAACTGAAATGTGTCAACCACAAATTGAAAATCTGATCTGTAGGGATGCACCTACCAGAATGAAAACTCGAAGGAAGTTTGTGTGAGACAGTTGTAAGGTTGTTTGGTGTCACACTAAGAGGGTTGGAGGCTTGTATGGTTAAACATAAACCATTTATTGGTAACCCATAACTATATACATCTCCATGGTACTTGGTATGCACAGGTGCTGTCTCCATGCTGGCTCCTTCCAGACTGCACTACACAAGGTCTACCAACATGTGACTCTCAACATCATACTGGAGGCAGTACTGTTCTCCAATCCCACATTAACCCTCGCTATGCCCGAACACCCTTATATTACACAAACATGGTCAGTGCTAACAAGTCTCCAAACATGTAAAAGGAGGCTCATGAAGATTTGTAAATTGGAGTTCTATGATACAATTAAGACCCCAGTAACAAATCTGCATTTCTATCAATATTATTAATTCTGCCTAGTTTATTTCTCTCAATCGGAAAGCCAAATGAACTAATTGGTGACCAGACATATATTGCAAATATTACAATGAAACCTAAACAAATCCATGCTCACATTGTCCATGCGCTCGATTATCTGAGTAAATTTTCCCAGAACTTGGGGCCAGCCTGCATTTGTATCACTGACAATGAAGGCAGGAGCAAATGTTTGGGGCCAGGTCAGGAGATTGATGAACATTGAGCACGAAGACTGGCAAGTGGGGAGCACATCAGAATATTAGTGGGTCTTGTGACTTGAACAAGATAGCACTGCCCATTGCATTGCAAGACAACAGAGAACAGTACAGCACAGAACAGGCCCTTCGGCCCACGATGTTGTGCCGAGCTTTGTCTGAAACCCAGATCAAGCTATTTCCTCCCTATCAACCCGAAGTGCTCCATGTGCCTATCCAATAGCTTCTTAAATGTTCCTAAAGTTTCTGACTCCACTATCCCTGCAGGCAGTCCATTCCACACCCCAACCACTCTCTGAGTAAAAAACCTACCTCGAACATCCTTCCTATATCTCCCACCATGAACCCTATAGTTATGCCCCCTAGTTACTGCTCCATTCACCCGAGGAAATAGTCTTTGAACGTTCACTCTATCCCCCTCATCATCTTATAAACCTCTATCAAGTCTCCTCTCAACCTCCTCCGCTCCAAAGAGAAAAGCCCAAGTTCCCTCAACCTTTCCTCATAAGACCTACCATCCAAACCAGGCAGCATCCTGGTAAATCTCCTTTACACTCTTTCCACTGTCTCCACATCCTTCTTATAGTGAGGTGACCAGAACTGCACGCAATATTCCAAATGTGGTCTCACCAAGGTCCTATACAGTTGCAGCATAACCCCACGGCTCTTACACTCAAACCCCCTGTTAATGAACGCCAACACACTATAGGCCTTCTTTACGGCTCTATCCACTTGAGTGGCAACCTTCAGAGATCTGTGGATATGAACCCCAAGATCTCTCTGTTCAAGGACGTTAGCAAGTGACAAAACTCAACAAGGAAAGGCTTTCCGAAAAACTCCAAACTCTTCAGATCTGAATTCACAAATTAAGATTGTCTGTAATGAAATAAAAGTGCAGGGACCAACAACCTACGTTTTTAATGGGTACTGCATAAACTTAGCCTGAATACTGCACTGTGGAACTGAAGTTATTTGCAATTCTTTACTGCCCGTTTCTGAGGTGGGGGAGGCGGGGAGGGGAAGCTCTTTATCTTATAATCTACCATAATGGTGATGATCATCTGGACACAGCAGCACATCACACTGAATGAGAATAAAGCTGGTAAAACACACATGCTTAGCACACTTCATCATCCATTATGGATAGTCAATCGGTGCTGGAATGGGGAGAAAGAATGCTGAAACCTTACCAGAATTGCTAAATAATTGACAATTTTCAAATCTTCATCCGACACATATAGCACATGAATAAAATAAGAATACAAATAAATTTAACTTAATCTTTTTTGGGCTCTGTGGTTAACTGATGTTCGAATGAGACTGATGTTAGTGGGGTTCACCAAGATTCTGTCATGTGAAACATCTGGTGGATAAGTCGGAGGGAGAGAATCATAGAACAAAAAAAGGAATACAATTTACACAAAAACCCAACAACTATAACAATGGTTGAAGATTTTATGATTGACAAATTTGCCTCCGAATTTCTGGAATTATCTGTTCCATTCAACTACAAGCAGCAGTGAACGACTGCTTTTCAGACTGGAGGAAAGTATCCAGTGGGCTTCCCCAGGGAATCGGATTAAAACTACTGCTTTTCTTGGGTGTACAGGACACAACTTCAAAATGCACGGATGACATATTGTGAACTGTCAGAAGGATACTGATAGACTTCGCAAGGGCATAGGCAGGCTGGTGGAATGAGCGGATTGGTGGCAGATAAAATTTAATACAGAGAAGTGTGAAGCAGTACATTTTGGTTCGCTGATCGACAGGAGGCAATGTAAACTAAACGGTGCAGTTTGGAAGGGGATGCAGAAACAGAGAGGCCCAAAGGTATATGTGCACAAATTACTGAAGGTGGTAGGATGCACTGAGACAGTGGTTAAAAAGGCATGTGGGACTTATACGTAGAGGCGCAGCCTACAAAGTGCTCAAAACCATGAGGGTTTAGACAAGGAGAAACTGTTGTCATGGATAGAATGGTCAAAAACCAGAGGATACTAACATCCGGTGAATGGCAGAAGAACCAACAAATGAGTCTTTTTGGGCATCGGGAGGTTAGGTCTGGAATGTACTGTCTGAGCGTGTATTGGAGGCAGATTCAATCAGGGCTCGCAAAGGTTATCAAATCAGCACCTAAAGGGGAACATTTGCAGGGTTACAGGGAAATGACAGGGAGTGGGATTCACCAAGTTACTCGTGCAGACAGCCAGCGCTGACACGCAGGCCACATGGTCTCTTTCTGTGCTGCAGCATTATTTACTGCTATCGCTTTCCAGCTTCATTGGTTTGGTAACTAACTGCAGTCTAGATAATAAGTCACAGATTTCTCTCAACACTTTGTCAACATCTCATGTGTAAAATCCAAATAGCTTGGGAGAAGCAATGAAGCAAGACTGTGGTAGCTTCCAAAATATTACAAATGATCTGTGGACAAATTGGTTCAAAATGCATGAGCATTAAAAAATAACACAGCTACAAGCTGAAGTGTAGCTTAATCTTCAGGAAATGGAGCAAAAGCTTTGGGTGCAGTGCAAACAGATGCAAAGGACATGTGAACTGAGATGGATAAAGAGAGACGAAAGGGCCTGGGCATGGGTAAAGAAGGGAACTGAACTTCAAACGGGAAGCACTGATGCAGACTTTGAGGCTTTGCCTCAGGGCTCACATTCACTCCGTGAATCACTTGGCTACTTTTGGTTCAAGAATTAAATCAGATCAGCCAAAGAACATAAAAACTTCTGTTGCGAAAATGCTTCCATGACAACATAAAAGAAGAAGGGGCTCAGAGCCTCGAAAGCTTGTGTGGCTTTTGCCAAATAAACCTGTTGGACTTTAACCTGGTGTTGTTAAACTTCTTACTGTGTTTAACATAAAAGGAGTCAGTTTCTAAGAGCATTGGCTGCAGAGATCCTTGTTCGTCTGTCACTAATGTATAACTGAGAATTTCAAATTGTTGATTTGCCAATAATGTGCTGGCAACAGGTGAAGTTTCTCACAGCCAATGCATTCTGAGAAAAGCTCGGCTAAAATTTCATAATTTGGGAGGATTCAATGGCAGAACTAACTCTTGTTCCAAACCCTTAATTTTCTCTTCCACCAGTATTGCAAGACAAAGATAGCCGTACCATCAGAGAAAGGTGCAAAATAAAGATCATGTAGTTTTGACTCGGGGAAACAATGACAAGTTCAGTGACTTTGGGCTACTCCCCAAGTTAGGAAAGATATAAAAGGTATTTTATACCCCTGGGCCGGGATTCTCCCAAAAAATTCTAAGTCCCCAATTCGAGTGAAAATGGGAATAACTCCCGTTGGTTTCTTTTGTCATGTGAGTGTACTTTTAAGAAAGTTTTTTTTCAGATCACACAGCTTACTGCTTCAGTGATGTCATTGGAGGTGGAGCTAAGCTGTGGCAGTCAGGTGATCGAGCTTTCGGTTTTGCTTGTGGTAGTCAGGTGATAGGGGATTTTGTCCTTTGAGCTTTCAGTTTCGGTTTGGGCAGTGTGTTTGGAAGCAGACTCTCTCTCTTTCCCTGTTCTTCTCTTTAAGAAGCTGTGTTTTGGGAAACATATTCGACTACAACCTCTTCTGAGTTTCTTCACAAGAGATTTTCAGCATTCAACCCAGGAGGCAGGACTCCTGTAACAAGTGGACATTAAACTATGCTGTATTGTGCTTATTTGAAGGGTTTTATGTATTGGATGTTGGCTTTGGTTGGAACACATTAGAGATACTTCCTTACGAGTTATACATTATTGTGGTTGTTGTGTTTCTCGTTTGTAATTGTTATAAGTTCTTGCTAATTGTCTTACTATACATGTTAACAATATTCTTAATTAAACTTTGTTTTTGATAAAAGCTCCTCGTGGGTCAGTTGAATCACATCTGAAGTGAAACCTCTCATGCTCATCCTAACCAAATTCAACGTAAAACATTACAGGTCAGGCGAGCTTCATAGAACACCTTGAAGTATCCGACCTGACTTGTAACATTTTAGCGGGATTTTCAGGTTGAATCTCCCACGCTGCGGAGTGCCCAAGAGGGATTCCCTCTGAAAATCAGGGCGTGGAGCCTATTCCCACCAAAGAGGGTGACAGCATAGCACTGAATGGGCCACTGTGCATGCAGCGATGCCAGAATGGAGATCGGCACATGTGCAGTGGCCCCGCAATGCCAGCCTCCCCATTGCTGGTCAGCCCTGCGATCTGGCATTCTGATCCCCCCCACGCCCGACCCAATCTCCCGAACCTCCCGGCAGCCCCGACACCCACACCCAACCCCACCCCATCCGAATGCCAGCCCCAATCTCCATCCTCCCTCCCTCTGCCATCAATCTCAATGCAGAGTAGCAGCAGGACCCCCCTCACCCCCACCATTCAGCCATCCAAATAGGCCCCACCACTCTGGCCCTGCCCCTTTGGCGCTGCCCAATGCCAAGGAGCCCATTGGATATTGTCAGCTTGCCCCTTCAGCAGTGTCAGGGGGGCAGGCTGGCACTGCCAAGGGGCGCCCCTGACCTTCTTTGGGGTGCAGGGGGGGGGGGCGCTCCATGGCCTCTCTTCACTCCATCGGAGTTGGGTCACCCCTGGAGTGAGCCACTCTCAGCGGAGAGGGGGGGCGGGGGGGGGGAGTGGAGGGAATGCAGACCATAGACAGCCCGGAGACTTCAGTCCCTGGCCTACTAATGATATGCAAATAGAAATTATAATATTGAAATCAGATGCAAAGATGCACTCAGCCCAGGCGCTCAGCGGGAAGTCCGCGAAACGACCTTCACTGATGTCTCTCGACCCAGTTGGGAGAATCGTCCCCCTGAAGTGAGGAGGTTACAAGCAGGACTTCTACCATTGGCTCGAATATATAGCACAGAAACAAGCCACTTGTCTCAAATGTCCCATGTCGTTGTTTATGCTCCACACAGGCAAATAATGTGAAGGATCCAAATTCCAGAGACCCAAGCTCTCTTTTATTTGGCAATCAACGCGAGGGATGTTAACACGTGGAAATGCAACTCTTCTCATTTCAGGTGCTGAATGTTAGTGTCATGTACTCCAAAGTCAAGTATGGTGTAGTGAGGTGTGTTCATCCAGCAGTACGGATACTTCAGTTGCAAGCAATAAGAGAACTAACTTCACGAAGAAAAAGGCTGAATAAAGAAACTTAATTACACCAACACTTGGGGCCACAGCAGCTCCCTACAATTCCCATCTGCTTTCTATTCATACCGCGTCAGCTGACCACATCATTTTGCCATTGCTTACATCGTCAACCGGGCAGCTGACCCTCCCAGCAGATTGCCATTGGTTATATCAGAACAGATTCCAATGTTAAGATTGGTTACATTATAACAAGGTGCAAAGTAAATTTTCATCCATTCTGCCCCAACAGGTGTTTCAGCACACACCTCAGAATGGCATGCCTCCAGAACCAGAGAGATATTTACTTCTCACTTCCCATGCCCGCTAGCTCATGGCCCTCGAGCGGCACTGCCAACTGCACCAATTGAGGGAGAGTTTTGTGCTTCACACACTGTTGAGATTCTCCAAACTCATATCACGTTGAAGCCATCTGCACAATGCTCTGACAATGGAGCAAATTAAACCAATCACAAAACAAACCAACTGAAATTGACACTTCCCCATACTCTGCTGCTCCCAATCGGACATGTTGTCAGGCCTTCAGTGACGAGGAATCTTAAAATAAATCCAAGGGTTTTATTTTCCACTATACATACAAAGCTGCCTTGCATGAAAAATAGTAATCTCGAAAATAGTCCCTTAAGACCTTAATGCAGGTTAGGGATTTAATATCTAAATATAAACAAGTTATTTCAGTTTATTTTCCCGCAGCATGGCAATTTTATTTTTGATGAAAACAATAGGTACAGATTGTGTAGTAGATAATTGAAGCCAAACAAAACCAGCTAAACCTCCGACAGAAATCTGGCTGAGGCCAAAATGAACTACAATAGTTTCCTGACTAATGCAACGTGTTTTAAAAGCAGCCAATTCTTTTCCAAGGGCCAAGCAGAAAATATAACCCCACATGTACAACTCATGTCCTGCAGTGTACTGATAATGAGTAACATGCATTTTAATATGTAATGTGCTGAAACACTTGAGTTTAGAGTTAGTCAAAACACATGTGTCTCTCCATGAAAAGTACACTTGCTGGGCTCCCACAGCAGCAATTAGTTGAGCCAGAGACCAAGAACAACTCTGTACCAAGCATCTCAATGCCCTTCAATTAGGCAAGAAAAAAAAATCTGGCATTCACACCCAAGTACTGAATGGGCAGCACAGTGGTTAGCACTGCTGCCTCACAGCATTAGGGGCCCAGGTTCGATTCACGGCTTGAATCACTGCCTGTGCGGAGTCTGCATGTTCTCCCCGTGTCTGCGTGGGTTTCCTCTGGGTGCTCGGATTTCCTCTCTCAGTCCAAAACAAGTGTTGGTTAGGTGCATTGGCCATGCTGAATTCTCCCTCAGTGTACCCGAACAGGCACCGGAGTGTGAGGAATTTTCACAGTAACTTCATTGCAGTGTCAATGTAAGCCTAACTGTGACACTAATAAATAAACTTTAAGAACAAAGAAACAAAGAAGAATACAGCACAGGAACAGGCCCTTCGGCCCTCCAAGCCCGTGCCGCTCCCTGGTCCAAACTAGACCATTCTTTTGTATCCCTCCATTCCCACTCCGTTCATATGGCTGTCTAGGTAAGTCTTAAATGTTCCCAGTGTGTCCGCCTCCACCACCTTGCCTGGCAGCACATTCCAGGCCCCCACCACCCTCTGTGTAAAATATGTCCTTCTGATATCTGTGTTAAACCTCCCCCCCTTCACCTTGAACCTATCACCCCTCGTGAACATCACCACCGACCTGGGGAAAAGCTTCCCACCGTTCACCCTATCTATGCCTTTCATAATTTTATACACCTCTATTAAGTCTCCCCTCATCCTCCGTCTTTCCAGGGAGAACAACCCCAGTTTACCCAATCTCTCCTCATAACTAAGCCCCTCCATACCAGGCAACATCCTGGTAAACCTCCTCTGTACTCTCTCCAAAGCCTCCACGTCCTTCTGGTAGTGTGGCGACCAGAGCTGGACGCAGTATTCCAAATGCAGCCGAACCAACGTTCTATACATCTGCAACATCAGACCCCAACTTTTATACTCTATGCCCCGTCCTATAAAAGGCAAGCATACCATATGCCTTCTTCACCACCTTCTCCACCTGTGACGTCACCTTCAAGGATCTGTGGACTTGCACACCCAGGTCCCTCTGCGTATCTACACCCTTTATGGTTCTGCCATTTATCGTATCGCTCCTCCCTACATTATTTCTACCAAAATGCATCACTTCGCATTTATCAGGATTGAACTCTATCTGCCATTTCTTTGCCCAAATTTCCAGCCTATCTATATCCTTCTGTAGCTTCTGACAATGCTCCTCACTATCTGCAAGTCCTGCCAATTTTGTGTCGTCCGTTACTATTCAATGATTCCTGTTTTAAGTACTGACACTGGCTGAGAGCAGGATTGGACTGGGCTCTTCTGGCTCCCCAGCAAATAAAAACATGCTGGCCCTCACTGTCTGGGTCGCTTGGGCAAGAAGGGCACCCGGTCCAAATCAAACCAAATTTCAGCCAGTTAGACTGACAAAAAGAGAAGAGGGACGAGTGGTGCAATTCTAAATGAACATATATCCAAATGTTGTTTCTACTTACACCGTAGCTTGTCCAGGATCTTCCCTCCACACATTGTTGCCAGCATAGCTTTGACAGAGAATACAGTCAACTTTCCATGACCCTCACTGCAAAAGAAAACTGTACTGGTTAGCAGAGTTATACCTCAGGAACGGGAGCAACATTAACTGGACGTGCAAGCCAACATCATGACAGGTCTCCTTGTGTTCCTCGAGTTCTGTTGGTGCTTTTCCGAATGCGATGTAATTTTAGTTATGAGCTCCACTTCTTAATTAAAAGAAAATTAATAGAACATTGCAAAATACATTTTAAAACACATTTTCCATTCCTTCAAGTGCACAAATCATTATTAACCCTAATAAAAGCAAAATATTGCAGATACTAGGAATTATTTTTTCCATGATGCCCAGCCCATCACAGTAGAGGAATGCAGTGCACACCACAGGATGAAGATTCATTGAATATGTGAAGAATAGTCACCCAATCCTGCTAGATCCTCAGAGTTCTGGGAACATGGATCCCAGCACTTATATTTAAAGAGGTGATGGAATTTGTGACACAGAAGTTAATAAAATTATTTAAGTTATGGACCAAAGGAGAAATGAGTGACACACCCTCCCCACCCCACACCCACCTCTGTTAAAACCGCAAGAGGGCACATTAAAGTGAACACGCAGGGTTACAGGGATAGGGCAGGTGGTGGTCCCGGGTAAGATGATTTTTCGGAGGGCTGGTGCAGACTTGATGGGTCATATAGCCTCCTTCTGCACTGTAGGGATTCTATGGTTCCAAGAATGAGAAGCAACATGAACTGAATGGTACAATTTTAAAGGGAGCACTTCAATAACGACAACTAGCGGTGGGCATGCACAGGTTTCTGAAGTTGCCAGGACAGCATGGGGAGGTTGACGAAAGGCTGATAGGGTCCTGGACTTTATCCATAAAAGAACAGAATAGAAAGCTAAGAAATTATGTTTAAACTTTAGCTGGAATATTGCGATCAATTCCATGAACCATACACTTCAGGAAGCGGGGTTTACCAGAATGTATCAGGGATAAAAAAAACTTCAGTTCTGTACAGAACTAAAGAAACTGGGATTGTTCTTCTTGGAATAGAGAAGGGGAAAGGGAAATGTGATTTGGGTTTGTAAATTATGAAGAGCTTGTTCATGTAAATAAGGAGAAACTGTCTCAGCAGCAGAATGGTGAGCTGCCAGAGGATGCAGCCTCTGTGACTGACAAAAGAACCCAATGCCAAACATTTCTTTGCACATTGATGATCTGAAATGTGCTGACTGACTGGATCCTGCAAGCAGATTCAATAAAAGCTCTCAGAAGGCACTTGATAGATAGTTGAGGAAAATTTGCAGGGTAATGGGAAAAGTTGGACAACTGGGAAGACACCAAAGGCTGAAAAGGCAATTTCTGTGTTTGACATTGTATGATTCACAAATAGGTTCTCTCTCTCCTTGCTCAGTCATTCCAGTGATGCCAGTTATGGAGAACCTCTCCATAAGTAGGTCCCAGGGTGGTTCCAGTACAAGTCTTGTGGGATGCGATTTGCAGCCAGCTTGAGTGTCTTTCCAGAGAAAGCCCTGGATGGTGCACTACAAGCTGGGAAATCGCACAGTCTTGCCAAGAGAGTGCAAACCAAAGCTGGAAACTATTTCTCAGGCCCAGCACTGTTTACGATGGAACTGCTCCAGGACACTCCACATAACTAACATCATCTCGATAATTTGGAAAAGAATACTGCAGAATTTTCAGATGAACAATAGGAATGACTACATCAAAAACAAAATACATGTAACAGACAGCTCCTCTCCTGGCTACCTGACAGTGACCCTTCTGTGCATGACTGCGTGAGTACTGACCTGTCATATGCTGCTATGACAAAGTTGAGAAGCAGGCTGATGGACTGTTCCACGCTGATTTGATGGGTGGTTGGAAGGCGTTTATTTAGTTGGTAATAGATAGATGAAATGATGGTCTCTAATCGAGATACATTAATTTCTGTGCTATGGTCCAACGTGTTGAGGCCATTGTCCCGAAAAGCTTCGATCAGGTTCCATATATCAACAAGATGGACTGTAAGTGAGAAGGATGAGGAATTGTCAAAACAAAAATATAAACCCACATTGCCTCAGAATTCTTAAGAATACAAATCCATCTTAGACGATATGCACTGCCATTGGTCTTTGACATGCATTGATATCAGAACAGAATCTTCAGACCAACCTAATCTGTGGACATACTGAATTTTGATTTGATTTATTATTGTCACATGTCTTAACATAGTGAAAAGTATTGTTTCTTGCGCGCTATACAGACAAAACATACCGTTCATAGAGAAGGAAACAAGAGAGTGCAGAATGTAGTGTTACAGTCATAGCTAGGGTGTCGAGAAAGATCAACATAATGCAAGGTAAGCCTATTCAAAAGTCTGACAGCAGCAGGAAAGAAGCTGTTCTTGGAGTCGGTTGGTACGTGACCTCAGACTTTTGTATCTTTTTCCCGAAGGAAGAAGGTGGAAGAGAGAATGTCCGGGGTGCGTAGGGTCCTTAATTATGCTGGCTGCGTTGCTGAGGCAGCGGGAAGTTTAGACAGAGGTCAATGGATGGGAGACTGGTTTGCGTGATGGATTGGACTACATTCATGACCTTTTCTAGTTCCTTGTGATCTTGGGCAGAGTAGGAGCCATACCAAGCTGTGATACAACCAGAAAGAATGCTTTCTATGGTGCATCTGTAGAAGTTGGAGAGAGTCGTAGCTGACACGCCAAATTTCCTTCGTCTTCTGAGAAAGTAGAGGCGTTGGTAGAATGAAATGTAGTGCATGATGATTCCACTCATTTCTTCAGTGTGTTTGATTCAGTATCAGAGGATTAGGAGGAAGGAAACAAAATCAATCAGGAGGGAGTAACCTTGGGACCTCTTAAATATTGACCCCAGAAATTCTGATGGAATCTGATCAAACATAGGCAAGGAAATCTCTGGCTGATTACCTCCTATCACCCTCCCTCAGCTCATGAAGATGTTCAGCTCAACTTGAAAGCAGCACTGAGGGGCTTGCGGTGGGGTGGTCCTGTTGGTGGGAAAGGACATAGCCTGGGATGGTGTTAGAGAAGTCCGGATGTTACCTGAAAGGTATGATTCTGTGAGCAGGACTATGTCAGACTATTATTTAACTAGCCCTTCCAATGCTGACATAAGTTCCAAAATGGTGGCGAGGAGGGTTTTGCAAAGCCACCTCCACCTTGGTAGTGTCCGAATCCTACGCCTAGATCAATGCTGGGTGACACTTTGATTCCGTTTTGTAGCAGTTTGCGAGGCAATTTCAAAGGGCAACCAGATAACACCAGATTGGAGTCAAATATAAGACTTTGCTTTGCTAAAAGTGTTTGCTTTATGGTCACCGTCACTGATATTCACTTCCCTATATTCCAGGTTGATGCGATTAACTAAATTCAAACTGACGAACTGTCCCAGTGGGATTTGAATTCATGGCTCCAGATTGTCAGTTCAGGTCTCTGGTTTAGTCAGTTATACAAATACAACAATAACCTTGTCAAAGAGTTAAGATGTATTCAGCCAGTTATTACTGAAAGATAAAATAAGCCTCAGTATTTTCTGCAGCAATTTGTTTATTCTGAAGCTCTTATTTTGATTTGACAATTGCACAGTTGGTATCTATATCTCAAGTGTTTATATCCTGCAGCATTCTATAAGATCAATATTGGATTTGCTCAAAACTCATGTTAGTTCTCAGGGCCACAAGCTTAACCAGAATCACGGTTTTAATTAAACAAACATGACCAATCTGCCCACAGGAAAGCTGACAGGAGGGATTACTGATATTTTATTGTCACATTGCAAAATTATACAAATAATATGCTTCGGTAGAATTATACAAATAAGGGGCTTACTTAGGCTTCAAATTTAAGCATGTTTGTGACAATCTCCAAGCTAAATTACATCTGACACTTAAAACTAGCCATGAAGTGTCTTATAAATGACAATAGCTATTGTTGTAACAACCATTCTAACTAGGAATAGTCAATAACTATGCTCTTGCCAAAATTGCATATACCCCAAAGCCAAATCTGGAGGTTTCTCCATTCATCTAGACATTTCCTAATTTTTCTGATATTAATAGTCACTTGGTAGTACAAAATTTGAGTATGCTGAAAGAAGAAACATACTGTCAAAGCTTTTTGACTTGCACTCATCAGGTGTGATAAACATGTAAGGAGGGGTGAAAAGACTCCCCATTCTCCCACTCCAGGCAGAATTTAGAGAGGGTATGCTTTGCTGGTTCTGTCGGATTCTCATTATTTATGCTTTCATATTGTAAAAATTAGTCAAACAGATTTTCTTAAAAACTTCTTAAAAAGGACAAGTTTATTGAAACTATCTCCCAAACTAAAAACAAACTAGATAGATCGTAACCACTATTCATATATCACACACATTCTTCTGGGCCCACACATACACACCAGTAAAGGTGGCAGAATAAGTGGATAGGCTTATAGGATTTTTACAATACATGAAAAGTAAAACTGGATGAGTATATATTTAGCCATTGATTGGCTGGTCTTGATGCGATTTTAATTCCGTATTGAAACTGTTTTGTTCAGTTGTATTTCTGGGAGCAGTTGTATGGAGCAGATTTCCACATTTTACTCCAAAGGGTCTACTTTTGCAGTAGAGTTCTCTTCCCTGGATGGTTACTTTACAAAATCAAATACAATATTCGGATAGAGGTCAAGAGGGCACAAAGCTTCAAGAACATGAGGTCACTAAGGCATTGTCTTTTGTGTTCTCTCTCCTGCTTGGTAAGCAGTCCTTCAAAGTACCTTGCTGGATGTATATTCCCAAGAAACTCTATTAGTTCATGTCTGCTGCAGTTATTGATTCAGAACAGGTAATTGCATTTTGGTGTCTTATCTCAGGAACATTTGAAAAGGCCTAGGATAGTATGAAGCCTTCAGTGTGATGAGGTGGCATGGTGGCACAGTGGTTAGCACTGCTGCATCACAGCACCAGGGACCTGGGTTCAATTCCAGGCTTGGGTCACTATCTGTGTGGAGTTTGTACATTTTCCCCGTGTCTGCGTGGGTTTCCTCCGAGTGCTCCGGTTTCCTCCCACAGTCCAGGTTAGGTTTCACTTGACCATGTTAAATTGACCCTAGTGTCATGGGGTTAGTAGGGTAAATATGTGGGTTTGCAGGAATAGGGCCTGGGTGGGATTGTGGTCGATGGGCCGAATGGCCTCCTTCTGCACTGTCGGGATTCTATGAGGTCTTTCATGCTGCCTGGAAGGTTGAGTGTCTGTCTTTTTCATCACACTTGGTGGGATGTGAGATTGTATGGATTGCTACATTCTGGGCTGTTTTCTATTGTCTTTAAAAATCCAGTAAGAAGTCTCACAACACCAGGTTAAAGTCCAACAGGTTTATTTGGGAGCAAAAGCCACTAGCTTTCGGAACGCTGTCCCTTCATCAGGTAAGTGGGAGTTCTGTTCACAAACAGGGCATATAAAGACACAAACTCAATTTACAAAATAATGGTTGGAATGCGAATCTTTACAGGTAATCAAGTCTCAAAGGTACAGACAATGTGAGTGGACAGAGGGCGAAGCACAGGTTAAAGAGATGTGTATTGTCTCCAGCCAGGACAGTTAGTGCGATTTTGCAAGCCCAGGCAAGTCATGGCGGTTACAGATAGTGTGACATGAACCCAAGATCCTGTTTGAGGCCGTCCTTATCATGGCTAAAAGTCCAGCCAGACAAAGAAATTTAGAAATTGTATGCTTACAAAACACATCCTCACAACAAAGGAAAGATGCAAGAAGCCAAATTTCAAAGGAAGCTACAATTTATATCGCATATGAAAAGAGTGCTGATAGGTTGGCAAGTCAACTTTGTTTGGTTGAGGCGTTGCCATGGAGACTGCACAAGGGTACTGTTGCCTCTCCCCCCATGCCGTTGTTCATTCTAAAAAAAGTCCAATGTCTCAGCGCATTCACTTTGCCGGCAGAGGACAGATCCCTGCATAAATGTAGCTTCTAGCACAGGTAGGTGAGCCACATCTGAGCCAGACTGATCATCTTCAATGGGTTGTCAGTATAATTCCTCGCTTAAATGAGGATTATTCAGCAAATGCTGCCCAACTGCAGAATCACATCTCATGTTAGACATTATGTTGTGTGTTTTGCAAGCACAAGCTAGTTGAGTATGGTCAGTACTCTGCCTGATGCGAACAACTGAAGTGATGTGCTGTTTAATACGATCCACCTGTTGTTGGGACATATGGCCGATGTAACTGACATCACACTGGCACTGAAATTCATATACCACATTACTCCTGTGATAGGCAGAACATCTTTTTGGCTTGATGGCCGCACCCTATTAGTGGAAAATATCACTCGTGCTGCTATGACACAGCTTTTCACGCTGCCACTATCTTCACCTGTTGCTGAAATTTCTGAGATGCACGACAAAAATCTTCAGCAGCATGTTTCAGTTCTGGTTACTGAAAAAATAAGTGAATGATCTAAAATATAGCAATGCATGTTGCAATTCCTTTCAGATACAGTTGCTTCCCCCACCATATCAAATGCACAGTCTCAACCAGTTGTAGGATGAGTTTTTTCTTAATGGCAACCACCGAATGTCAAGAAAAGTATTAATTTGCTTTCTCTTATCAAATTATGAATTTTATTTCTTTCCTTAAACATATCTGAAACTGTTATTTATCTGACAAAAAGATTGTGTTCATAATAATCATGTTGAAAATCAGAAACTTTGTTCAAAACTTCCTTCCAAACTTCAGTCAGCTATACAGAATTTTCAACCATGCATTATTTCTTAAGTGATTCATATCTTGGATAGAGTCGTTGCTTCAAGTTTCGTGAAAGTTACCTTCATGATTGGTGGCTCGTTACCTCATGACTGATGCATTCTCCAGCCATTCACTTGTGATTTGTTGAAGTGAAATGCTCATCATTCAGGGAAATACAATGGACTGAAGTTGGATCCATGTCATTGGCAACAGATTTACATCTTTTTCCAGCAAATATGAACAGCAGATTGTTGATCATATCAAATCTGCCCATCACATTGCACAACTTCAAACTGGGTACATTTCAGCTTTCTCAGATCTGAACAGCGGAAATACAATACATGCACACGGACACACACAACATGCACGTAGTAGAATATCCAAAGGTAAGCCAAGGTGCGTGTCCAAACCCAAGCATCAGGAACTTGAATTACTTGCACAAGGTTATCTTTTAAAGAAACAATTAGCTCGTCAATAAGATAGACGAGGGTCACACATTGTTTTACCTATTTCTCAGTCATGGAAGATCATTGTGAAATCAGTAAAGTGATAAAGATTTTGAATCATATGTGTAAACCCGAAGTGCATACAACAGGAAGACACACACAACAAACTGTAACTGCATTTCAAATAGCTATGAATTGCATGTTAATCATCTCAATTTGCTCAAGCTCACAATATCTATATCAAAACGTACTTGCCGAAGCACTTCATTTCATAAATGAACTCTTTTCCACTCATTTAAAATCAGGTCTTCAAGGTTGAAACATTTCTCACCTCTTGACAGGAGCTCCTGTTAAATGCGCTCCTGTCACAAAATAATTAGGAGCTGGAGGATTAAAAGTGGCACGAACTTCTCTTCAATCATAGCAACTGGCAAAAATCTGAGTCATACATAGAAGAGACAGCTTTTGTTTTAGGATTACGGCTTAATGGAGTTTATTCTTTCCCTGCAGGTTAGGATTCTGTATTTCATCCTTCATTTGCTGCTTATTGTACTCGGGACTTCCCAGTCCCACCAGCAGTCAGTGGGATGGGAGGATTTGGAGAGCTTCAACAAATTTTCCCCTACTGCCGCAACAGTGCCCGTTGCTGTCAGGACTGGGGAATACCGGCTCACTTTTTTCGACAAAATCCTGCGCTAGGTGAACAGTTGGATTCTCTGGTGGGAAATATATTTTAAAATAATTGCTGCAGTGGTGGAGAGTGAGTAACAAGCAGTGGAATTAATGGTTTATAATTTATTATTCAGCAATTATATCATTTTACATTGCCAATCTCATTCGTGAACACTGGAATAGTCCTGAGAATCACTCACCATAGATTTCTATACTGACAGGAAATGCAAGTTTAAATTATTTAGCTATTATTTACGCACATTAGGCAAAGCAAGCTCAGTAACACAGTCATGGAGGCTTTTGAATTTTAAATACAACTCATAGTACAGCCATAAGATGCGCTGTGGATAAAGGAGAGCCTGCAGACGTATTGTACTTGGATTTCCAGAAGCCATTTGGTATATGCCACATCAAACATTAGTGTGGAAAATAAAAGCTCATGGTGTAGGGCTTAACATATTAGCATGGAGACAAAACTGGCTGGCTGGCTGAAAACAAGAGTATGTATAAATGGGTTCTTTTCTGATTGGCAGTATTGGAATAGAATCCCTGCAGTGCAGAAAGAGATCAGTCAGCCCATTGAGTCTACACCGACTCTCCAAAAGAGTATCCCACTCAGGCCCTCCCCTCCGCCCTATCCCTGTAGATTTACCATGACTAAACAACCTAATCCACACATAGTCGGACACTAAGGGGCATTTTTTTTTAGGATGACCAATCCACCTAATCTGCACATCTTCGGACTGTGGGAGGAAACCGGTGGACCCGGAGGAAATCCACGCAGATACAGGGAGAACATGCAAACTGAACATAGTCACCTGAGGCAGAATCAAACCCAGAACCCTGGCGCTGTGAGGCACTCTATTGTGCAGTCCCACAGTGGTCTGTGACACACACCCCCAGTAGTGGCCCTGTTGCAAAACCAATTTTATATTTGAATTTAAAAGTTTGCAGAATTTGCAGAGCTGGTTGGCTGCTCATTTTGCGAGCCTGCCTATCATCCTTAACTTAACAATGAGCCCCCCCCCCCACTCAACCCTCTGGTCATGAATTAGGCACCCTGAGTAAAATAACCATGAGTGGCTGTTTCCCCACACTATGTGGGTTCTGATCCACATTCCAGCCTGATCGTGGGGTTCAAGAACCCACAGGAAAAGTCCTGTTCCAAGTCTCTGAAAACTTTGCAGGCAGCTGTCACTATAGTAAATGGCAAGCTCAGATCTCTCACTGCTGACTGCAAATTCCGGGCCATTATCAGCCCATGCATCTCTGGGCACGAATACAGAGAAAATTAGACCCATACTTGTACAACCAGCCACCCTCACTTCAAAATTCCCTTATCCTTAATGACTCAACTACACCCAGGAATCCAAACATTTTCTTTCATAAACTATGTAATTGATGAGAATACTTACGATTGCATCTTTTTTGCACGAATCGCAGCTTGCACGCTGTCCGATAGGTTGAAAGCCTGATTACATCATAATTCTGGGCCCCTGGAAGGAAAACAAAATAACAATCATCTTGTGTACAACCACAAAAAGATCAAATGCCTAATAGCACAAGTTAACGACATTTTCCACAGAATTAATGGCTGCTATCAGTTAAGTGAAAAACACCCACTTGGAAGCTCATTTGGCAAAATTTTGGAATTAGAAAAACAAATTACTTTGAAGTGTGCGTGATGTAGTGGAGTACTACATTGGCTTTTGGCTTGAATCCATCCCACATGGATAGATCAAAATACATTTGTGTCGAGTGAAAATTCTTAACATGTGCAATGTCCTAACTATGTTAGGGATTGTGGGTTATAACAAAAAGAAAAAGGAAAAAAAAGTGGCGAGTTGAATCTAGAAGCTATGCCTTTTTGCGGCCCAAAGACAGTAGTGAAGGGTCGATGATCATTCAATAATGTGAAATGACGGCCATATAAATAATGATTAAACCTATTTACGCCAAAATTATACTCAATGCTTCTTTTTCTAGCTGAGTCAGCATGAGTCAGAGTACACAATGCAAAAGCTATTGGTCATTCTTCTCCTGAAAGCATAACATATGAAACCACTACCCCTACTCCATAAGATGAAGACGTTCCAATGTTGCTTCTACATTATTCAAATGCTCCTGCTCACCTGACCCTGTAATTAGAATATCATCCAGGTAACGTTGTAAACCAAAGAGACCACATAAAACCATTGATCTTTGGAATAGGGCCGGTATGGGTATCATTCCAAAAGGTAGTCTTTTATGATGAAAAAGACCTTTATAAGTAATGATGGTCATCAATAGTTGAGATTCAGCAGCTACAAACTTCTGTAAATATTCTTGTGAAAGATCAAACTTTCTGAATTTCTACCCACCTGATAACCCAGCAAACAAATCTTCAATTAAAGCGGATATTGATCAGCACAAGGGATTTATGGTTGTTTTAAAATCACCACAAATACAAACTGAACTATCTGGTTTCATGACAGATGTGGGTAGCGCAGTCGCTCATTGTAATTGGGTCTAACACACCAGTGCTAACAAGTTGTTCTAATTCTTCTTCAAACTTGGGACAAATTGCATCTGGCAATGCTCTTGCTTTGAGACTTTTTGGTTGATTATAGGCTTCATCTTGAGTTTCACTTGAGCTGCCCTCATTGAGTGAAGTGTCTTTTCGAATACACTCTTGTATTTATCCAGAAAGTGCTGTTCTGGCATCAACCAATCTGTTGACAGCACCCCAGCTGTGCTTTATCTACTCCAACCATGATTTCCCAAACAGAGCTGAAAATTACTCGGACGACATGGAGAGGCAACTCTGCTGTTTGTCCACTCAACTCTATGTTGACCATGAAATAATGTATGAATGGCATGATGACTTCCATATATGTCCTTAAAATCACATCAGCTGGTTTTAAAGGAAGATGCTTCAGCTTTTGATGGAATGTAGTCTCAGCAATTAAAGACACAACAGTACCAGTATCAACCTCCATCCTAATAGGTTGCCCACTTTAGAATCACCCAGAATCTATGTGATTTATCTTGTATGGATAAGACTATTAGTTGGAGCTCTTCATCATATTTCTGGAAATTCTCTTCTTCAGTCATAAATATTTTCTTTCATATTGTAAATTTCTTTTGTAGAATGCAACATGTTCTTCTTCTGGAAGGTATCTAGATTTGTCTTCCAAAGATTCTTCTCAGCGAAGCTAGTCTGGCTAAACAAGCTTTTGTAATATGACCCATTTTGCCACAATTCTTGCATCGACTATCCTTGCATTCACTGGCTGAATGGCCCATTTCGGCACATCTGTGACATGTTTGTTACTGTTTTGACTTCGTATGGGCAGTTCCCAACTTGTCGATCTTCGTTACTGCACCAAATTGTGAAGCCTCTTCAGCAACCAGTTCCATCAACACTACGATTTCTACTGCTGTCTTTAAAATCAAAGCATGTCCAATAAGTAATCTTTTTCGGATAGCCTCATTTTGGAGACTACAAACTAGACAATGACGAAGAATATCTTCGAATGACTCAATGTTGTGCCAGCCTTATTAATGTTATCACAAACTGAGCAATGCTTTTACCTTCGACTTGATTCGTTTGGTGGAAGCTGAACCATTCGGTGATAACCAGTGGCTTTGGAAAGTAATGTTCCTCAAGGGTTTGTTCAAGTCATTGTAAGTTTTGGTTCCTGATATTCCAGGATGAACCAAGTTCTGGAGCAAATTGTGGGTTTTACTTCCTATTGTACAGAGAAAAACTGGTACAAGAAAATCCTTTTTTATTTTATTTGCTTGTACAAAGTACTGAAAACGCTCCACAAAGCAATTCCATGATTCATTTTCTTCATTGAAAGGACCCATAGAACCGATTTGACCCACCATTTCTCTTGGAGGCACTCGTACAGCTCTAGGCAGACAGCAAAGCATCATTTCTCAGGTACGCCAGATACCGCCTAGTATCTCACCTTTCTCTGATTGGAAACAAAACCTCTTTGAAAACCACACAAAGAGCTGCCACACTTTTTCAAATGCGTAGTGAATCCACTGCTCTACCGCTAAATAATGCAGCATATACGTGGACCCTGCAGCTTAGGAGACTCCACACAACTTATTTTTCCTTACTTGGTCTTCCTTTACTGATACGGGATCTTTAATCCATTTGATGATCTTCCACCTTCTAATATTTGAAGTGCGAAGACCCACTGGTTTTATTCTACTTAAGGTTTTTTCTCGATGAAACAAAATCCTGACTCGTCGCCAATTTTCTTTTTGTAATGGATTAATTGTGTTAGGAGCTGTGGGTTTTAAACAGAAAAAAAGATATGCTTTGCACACGAAGGGCATAATTTTACCGGCACGTCTGCCCAAGATTCGTACGATCCTGCCCAAGGCCAATGGCGAAAACCGTTCTCCAAGCCTCGCCTGCCCCTAGAATTGGCGGGGGGGGGGGGGGGGGGGGTGCCAGTAAAATTCCAGCCGTAGATTCAAAATAACCACAGATTTATTGTCGGGACTGTTGTCAGTACAGAGCAGAAAACTAAACTAAAATAAGAGCCTACAGAACACCCCAATGACATCGCCATCAAATCATGTGACCAGCTTTTAAAGCAATCCTGCAGCCTCTTAAATTTCTATCAACACGCAATAGTTAACACTGGTGCACAATTTGCTTCATTGATTGAGTGGCAACGTTTTGCACAGAGCAGCTACAATATTCAAGGTTATTAACCCTATTAAAATGTGAAGTTATGTTGCAATGATGTTTTTAATGTACATGATATTGGTATTGGATTTAAGAACAGTTGACTTTTTCTTTAATACATTGTCAATCACTGCATTTATCTAAAATGTTTCAGTAAAAGTTCCAGGATCTATAATCTGGCTCATAACAGTTTATAGTGAAGAAATCACTATTTCAGTAACCATCACGATTAGAGTGGAATTTCCCTTCAGTAGTTAAGGCAGCAAACGGGTTGGAATTTAAAAATAGGAGCTTTTCTTGCAACCGTACAGGGTGTTGGTGAGGCCTCACTTTTCGAATACTGCATACAGTTTTGGTCCCCTTGGGTATAGTAATATTGGAGGCAGTCCAAAGGCATTCAACAGGCTAATTCCTGGGATCAGAGAGTTGTCAAAAAACAAATAAAATTACAGCACAGGAACAGGCCCTTCGGCCTTCCAAGCCTGCACCGACCATGCTGCCCGACTTAACTAAAACCCCCTACCCTTCTAGGGACCATATCCCTCTATTCCCATCTCATTCATGTACTTGTCAAGACGCCCCTTAAAAGTCACTACCGTATCCGCTTCCACTACCTCCCCCGGCAACGAGTTCCAGGCACCCACTACTCTCTGTGTAAAAAATCTGCCTCGTACATCTCTTTTAAAACTTTCCCCTCGCACCTTGAACCTATGCCCCCTAGTAATTGACTCTTCCACCCTGGGAAAAAGCTTCTGACTATCCACTCTGTCCATGCCTCTCATAATCTTGTAGACTTCGATCAGGTCTCCCCTCAGCCTCCGTCGCTCCAGTGAGAACAAACCAAGTTTCTCCAACCTCTCCTCATAGCTAATGCCCTCCATACCAGGCAACATCCTGGTAAATCTTTTCTGTACCCTCTCCAAAGCCTCCACATCCTTCTGGTAGTGTGGCGACCAGAATTGAACACTATATTCCAAGTGCGGCCTAACTAAGGTTCTATAAAGCGGCAGCGTGACTTGCCAATTTTTAAACTCAATACCCCGGCCGATGAAGGCAAGCATGCCGTATGCCTTCTTGACTACCTTCTCCACCTGCTTTGCCACGTTCAGTGACCTGTGTACCTGTACACCCAGCTCCCTTTGCCTATCAATACTCCTAAGGGTTCTGCCATTTACTGTATATTTCCTATCTGTATTAGACCTTCCAAAATGCATTACCTCACACTTGTCCGGATTAAACTCCATCTGCCATCTCTCCGCCCAAGTTTCCAACTGATCTATATCCTGCTGTATCCTCTGATGGTCCTCATCGCTATCTGCAAATCCACCAACCTTTGTGTCATCCGCAAACTTACTAATCAATCCAGTTACATTTTCCTCCAATTCATTTATACATATTACAAACAGCAACGGTCCCAGCACTGATCCCTGAGGAACACCACTTGTCACAGCCCTCCATTCAGAAACGCACCCTCAGTCTTCGTCAGGCCCTTTGACTGAGCCAGTTTTGTATCCACCTTGCCAGCTCACCTCTGATCCCATGAGACTTCACCTTCTACACCAGTCTGCCATGAGGGACCTTGTCAAAGGCCTTACTGAAGTCCATGTAGACAACATCCGCTGCCCTACCCTCATCAATCAACTTCGTCATTTCCTCGAAAAACTCGATCAAGTTCGTGAGACACGACCTCCCCTTCACAAAACCATGTTGCCTCTCACTAATACGTCCACTTATTTCCAAGTGGGAATAAATCCTGTCTCGAAGTATCCTCTCCAATAATTTCCCTACCACTGATGTAAGGCTCACTGGCCTGTAATTACCTGGATTATTCTTGCTACCCTTCTTAAACAAAGGAACAACATTGGCTATTCTCCAATCCTCTGGGACCTCCCCTGTAGCCAGTGAGGATACAAAGATTTCTCTCAAGGCCCCAGCAATTTCCTCTCTTGTCTCTCTCAGTATTCTGGGGTATATCCCATCAGGCCCTGGAGACGTGTCTACTTTGATGTTTCTCAAGAACCCCAATACCTCCTCCTTTTTGATCTCAACATGGCTCAAACTATCTACACATCCTTTCCCAGACTCATCATCCACCTCTTTGGTGAATACTGACGCAAAGTACTTATTTACTACCTCGCCCATTTCCTCTGGCTCCACACATAGGTTTCCTCCCTTGTCCTGAGTGGGCCAACCCTCTCCCTGGCTACCCTCTTGCTCTTTATATATGTGTAAAAAGCCTTGGGATTTTCCTTAATCCTGCTGGCCAATGCTTTTTCATGACCCCTTTTAGCTCTTCTTACTCCTTGCTTAAGGTTCTTTCTACTTTCCTTGTATTCCACACTTGCTTCGTGTGTTCCCAGCCTCCTCGCTTTGACAAATGCTTCCTTTTTCTCTTTGACGAGGCTCACAATATCTCTCTTTATCCAAGGTTCCCAAAACTTGCCATACTTATCCTTCATCCTTACAGGAATGTGCCGGTCCTGAATCCCTTTCAACTTACACTTGAAAGCCTCCCACATGCCAGATGTTGATTTGCCCTCAAACATCTGCCCCCAATCTACATTCTTCAGTTCCTGCCTAATATTGTTGTAATTAGCCTTCCCCCAATTTAGCACCTTAACTTGAGGACTACACTTATCTTTATCCATCAGTACCTTAAAGCTTACTGAATTGTGGTCAGTGTTCCCGAACTGCTCCCCTACTGAAACATCGACCACCTGGCTGGACTCATTCCCCAATACCAGGTCCAGTATGGCCCCTTCTCTAGTTGGACTATCTACATACTGTTTCAGGAAGCCCTCCTGGATGCTCCTTACAAACTTTGCCCCATCCTAGCACTAAGTGAGTCCCAGTCAATATAGGGGAAATTAAAATCTCCCACCACAACAAACCTGTTACTTTTACACCTTGCCAAAATCTGCCTACATATCTGTTCCTCAATCTCCCGCTGGCAGTTGGGTGGCCTATAGTAAACCCCCAACATTGTGACTACACCTTTCCTATTTCTGAGCTCTACCCAGATTGCCTCGCTGTATGAGCCCTCCGAGGTGTCCTCCTGCAGTACAGCTGTGATATTCTCCTTAACCAGTAGTGCAACTCCCCCACCCCTTTTACATCCCCCCTGAAACATCTATATCCTGGAATGTTAAGCTGCCAATCCTGTCCTTCCCTTAACCAAGTCTCTGTAATGGCAACTACATCGTAGTTCCTAGTACTAATCCAAGCTCTAAGTTCATCTGCCTTACCTGTTACACCTCTCGCATTGAAACAAATGCACTTCAGTCCACCAGACCCTCTCTGATTGGCAATCCCACCCTGCCTGCTGTTCCTCCGAGTCTTACTGGTCCTACTCTCTCGTTCCCCTTCAGCTTTGGGGTCTCTCTCTCTCTCTCTTTCTCCCCCCCCCTCCCCCCTCTTCCTGCCTATGTCGTTCGTACCAATATGTACCATGACCACTGGCTGTTCACTCTCTCCCTTCAGAATGCTTTCTGTCCATCCAGAGATATCCTGGACCCTGGCACCAGGGAGGCAACATACCATCCTGGAGACTCTGTCCTATCAAGAGAGACTAAATAGTCTCGGTCTGTATTCCTTGGAGTTTAGAAGAGTGAGGGGTGACCTTATTCAAACATATAAGATTCTGAGGGGGCTTGACAGGATAGATGATGAAATGTTTTCACCAGTAAGAGAGTCTTGAACAAGGGGAGATAGCTGCAAGGTAAAGGGCCAACCATTTAAAACTGAGGTGCGTAGAAATTTCTTCTCGCAGAGGATTATGAATCTCTGGAATTCTCTGCCCCAAAGGGTGGTGGAGGCTGAATCATTAGAAGTATTCAAAGTAGAGGTGATTAAATATTTGGTAGATTGAGGAATAGAGGGCTATGGGGAAATGGCAGAGAAAAGGAGTTGAGACCAGCATAGATCAGCCTTGATCGCATTGAATGGCGGGGCAGGCTTGAAGGGACTGGCGTTGTGCAAGCTGTGCCAGTAACCACCCCCATACCACCTCCCACTCCCTGTATTTCATTGCAAAAACACTACAATTTGTCTCAAAAACAATGGAAACAGTGATGACTTTGACTATTCGCCAGGGTTATGTAACACAACACTGAGTAGAACAGCATCAGAAAATGTCAGTTTGCTCCACTGAACAGAACAATGGCAAAATTAATTCTCGAGTACCAACAAAAACCAGCTTTCCGCTGCTTCAGCAGGAGAGCTGCTTTTTGATCTAAAATATTTAAAACTTTACCCAGAAGTCATAGAGTTTTACAGCACAGAATGAGGCCCTATGGCCCATTGTGTCTGTGCAAGTCATCAAGCACCTATCTATTCTAACCCCATTTTCCAGCACTTGGTCTGTAGCCTTATTTGCTCTGGCATTTCAAGTGGGCTCACGAAAATGCTTCTTAAAGGTCATGAATATTCCTGCCTCTACCACTCTTTCAGGCCAAAAGTCAATTCAATTACCAAAGGCAGTGTTAAAGACTAAAGAAGGTGCTAATAATGGCATAAAGGAATGGTCATGATGTGGAGATGCTGGCGTTGGACTGGGGTGAACACAGTAACAATTTTAACAACACCAGGTTACAGTCCAACAGGTTTATTTGGTAGCAAATACCATTAGCTTTCGGAGCGCTGCTCCTTCGGCAGATGGAGTGGAAATCTGCTCTCAAACAGGGCACAGAGACACAAAATTAAGTTACAAAATACTGATTAGAATGCAAATCCCTACAGCCAACCAGATCTTAAAGATACAGACAATGTGAGTGGAGGGAGCATTAAGCACAGGTTAAAGAGATGTGTATTGTCTCCAGACAGGACAGCCAGCAAGTCCAGGAGGCAAGCTGTGGGGGTTACTGATAATGTGACATAAATCCAACATCCCGGTTTAGGCCGTCCTCATGTGTGCGGAACTTGGCTATCAGTTTCTGCTCAGCGACTCTGCGCTGTCGTGTGGCGTGAAGGCCGCCTTGGAGAACATTATCAGTAACATCAGTAACCCCCACAGCTTGCCTCCTGGACTTGCTGGCTGTCCTGTCTGGAGACAATACACATCTCTTTAACCTGTGCTTAATGCTCCCTCCACTCTGTATCTTTAAGATCTGGTTGGTTGTAGGGATTCGCATTCTAATCAGTATTCTGTAACTTGATTTTGTGTCTCTGTGCCCTGTTTGAGAGCAGATTTCCATTCCATCTGACGAAGGAGCAGCGCTCCAAAAGCTAATGGTATTTGCTACCAAATAAACCTGTTGGACTTTAACCTGGTGTTGTTAAAGCTCTTACTGTATAAAGGAATGGTAGCAGAATGTGTTAATAGCAGAACAGCGGTCAGTACCCTGATGCAAAACAAGTTACAGATAGCACTCTGGGGAATGGGTTTGGGGAACAAAAAATTAAAATGGAGGAGAAAGTTCAGATCTGAAGTTGTTGAACTCCATATTCAGTCCAGAAGGCTGCAATGAGCCTTATCAGAAGAGGAGGTGCTGTTCCTCCAGTTTACACTGAGCTTGACTAGATCACTGCAGCAGGCCAAGGATGGAAATGTGAGCATGGGAGCAACTGGGTGAATTAAAACTGCAAGTGATGGGAAGGTTGGCGTCGTATTTACGGACTGAGAGAAGGTGTTGCAGACAAAGCGGTCACCGAGTCTGCGTTTAGTCTCCACAGGAGACCACATTGGGATCAGCAAAGACAGTAAACTGAATGGAAGGAGCTGCAAGCAAAATGCTGCTTCACCTCAAAGGAGTGTTTCGGGCCTTGGGCTGTGAGAAGGGAGGGGGTAAAGGAGCAAGTGTTACACTTCTGCAATTGCATGGGAAGGTGCAGTGCGAAAGGGGTGCATTGTTAGGGCTGATGGAGAAGTGGACCAGGGTGTCACAGAGGGAATGGTCCACATGGAATGCTGACAGGGGAGGTTTGGAGAAGATGTGTTCAGTGGTGGCATCGTGCTGGGGTTGGCAGAAATGGTGGAGGGTGATCCTTTGAATGTCAAGGTGAGGAGAAGGAGAACCCCGTCATGGCTTTGGGAGGAAGGGGGAAGGAATTAGGACAAAGAGCAGGAGATTGATCAGAGACGGTTGAGGGCCGTGACAAACATAGTGGGGTGGGGGTCTCAGGTCACGTTAGCAGCACTGTTTTGGAGGGCAACATCATCAGAACAGATGTGATGGAGGAAGAGAAACTGGGAGAATGGAATGAAGAGTCCCCAAGGAAGCAGGATGTGAGGAGCTGTATTCAAGATAGTTGAGTGAGATGCTGGGCTTGTTATGAATATTGGCAGTCTATCACTAGAAATGGAGACAGAGAAGTCAGGGAAGGGAAGTTTCAGAGATGGGCCACATGAAGGCGAGAGAAGAGTGAAAATTGGAAGCTAAATTGATCATTTTTACCAGGTCGAGATGAGAGCATGAAGCAGCAACAACTCAATCATCAATGTACTGGAAAAAAAGTTGTGCAAGGGGAGCTGAGTAAGACTCGAACAAGGAATATTTTGTTTTTAAAACAAAATAAAGCCTTGAGATTATGAAACTTTGAGGCAGCAGAAATATGAAAATAATTAATTACTGTAAAATTTTAAAATGGCAATCAGATGTTAACAGAAGTGGATAGCAAAGCAGGGAAAGCATGCAGAATATGCAAGTCAACAGAACCACACATGGCTTTTTGCTCAGTTATATAGTGGTATGAAGTGGAGGCCATGGTCTTGGACTGGGACTGATGGAATTCAAGGAGGTTACAACCAAAATAGTGAGTAACCAAGGATCTAATAAGTGAAAAATTTAAAGGAATCAATATCAGTAGAGAAAATGTACGAGAGAAACTTAAGGGACTAATTTCCAACAAATTCCCAGAACCTCGTGGCCGACATCCTGTGGTTCGGAAAAAGATAGTTGCAAAATTAATGGATGCACTTGTATGATTTTCCAACATTTCCCAGATTCTGGAACAGTCCCAGCAGATTAACAGTTAGCAAATCTAACTCCACTATACAAATAAGGAAAAAGACAGAGGGAGAGAACAATGGAGTAGTTAGCTTGTTGTCAGTCATGAGGAATCTATTATTGTGCAAGTTTCAGTAATGCACTTGGAAAATTAGTATGATCGGATAAAGCCAATTTGGTTCGACAAAAGGAAAAACTGTGTTCGACAAATTTAAGGAGAATTTTGAGGATGTAACTAGAAGATGTAACTAGATGTAACTGGGCGGCACGGTAGCACGTGGTTAGCACTGCTGCTTTACAGCGCCAGGGACCCAGGTTCGATTCCCGGTTTGGGTCACTGCCTGTGCGGAGTTTGCACATTCTCCCCCTGTCTGCGTGGGTTTCCTCCGGGTGCTCTGGTTTCCTCCCGCATTCTGAAAGACGTGCTGGTTAGGTGCATTGACCCGAACAGGCGCCAGACTATGGTGACTAAGGAAATTTCACAGTAACTTCATTACAGTGTTATGTTAAGCCTACTTGTGACTAATAAATACATTTTAAAATAAACCTTAGTAGGATCGATAAAGGGATGCCAATAGATACAGGCAATTAGGGTTTGTGGAGTTGGGGGGGAGGTGGGGGGCAATGTGTTAGCATGCATGGAGAATTAGTTAACTGACTGGAAGCACAGATAGTAGAGATAAACAAGGCATTTTCATGTTGGGAAGCTATAACTAGTGAAGTGCCTCAAGAATCAGTTTTGGGGACTCAATTACCATATAGAAGTCAAATTTTAGACAGATCAATTCTTTTCGGTCAAAAAAGCCAAGGAGTTGACTTTTACACGGCATTGCTTGTGAGGGGTAGATATGTGTGCTTGATTTAGGCTCAAAAAGGCTACATTTCAAACTGGCACATTTCTGCAATTTTTCATGATTGGAAAACAGACCTGCTCCCATTTTTCTGTTCAACAGAATCGCACCCCCAAGTGTCTAAAGTAATTCGTATTGTTCATCATCCATCCTTGTTCTTGACCAACAACAGCAAACTTAACCGAGAGTCTTTCAAATCATTAGAGCATATCTTAATTAATAAATAATTCAGCATTTTACGCAAAACTAAATTAGAAGGCCAAACTTAGAACGATCAGTCTAAATTAAAATAGGAATAACCAGCTACAGAACAGGCAAAACCAAGCAAACCAAACAATAAAGTGGCAAAATCTAGTTTTGTGCTGGCACCTTAGATTTTTTTAAATCGGATCATCAAGTGTTCCTTGATACTTTTTGCATCTAACCAGTACTTTCTGCTTATTGGTATAATGTACAGCAACAAGGCCTCTCATTTTCCTGATATTTCAAGGAACCAAATTTAGCAAAGCAGAAAAAAGAAACACATTGTTTTGGTGAAGAATGTATCGATAACAGTTGCCTCATGCCATATTTCCCTGGCTTTGAGCTATTTCGTGGAAAGCCGCATTGCCCTATGCTGCTTTTAATTTCACCAGCACTTTACAATATGTTCCATTCCGTCTGTAAGAAAATGCACCTTATTATACTGACAAAAAGTAAACACATTAGTAGTCAAGCCTTGACTGTTGCTTTAATTTAATCATGTCGGTGGGTGAATCAAGCTACATAGTCTGACAGGTATGCTTTGACGCTATATCCTTAATCAATTATTCACCAAAATAGCGCTCCAGTTACCCTACCAGTGCGGCTACTTAAGTAAGTTGAGACACCCGAACTGTGAGCTCCCACTCATCCGAGCAAAATATTTTAACACCATCATGAGATTGACGTGCACATAGGCCCCTCAAGAGAACTTCAATTGTGCAACATTAAAACACAGATAAAGGAGACCCAGGTTCAATGCCTTGTGTGCATTCAACTAGTTGACCTCAGCTGAGCCAGCATCAGGTATTACAATTAGTGCAGTACCGTTTAGATTGGAAGAGAACCAACATTTCTGGCTTCTGATTACTATCTGATGATGTTTACTGCAAGTGCCCAGGTGTGGACATAGCTAATCCTGATCATGTTCTTCGCCAAAGATACTCATGATCAGCATGTTTCTCTGCATATAAAATGCTTTAAAGACTAAGGTTTGTGCAAATATCAAAGAGAGAGAGAGGAGTTTTCTTCAATTCTTTTGCAGGCCAGCATCTTGACTACAATGCATGTTTGTCTCAGAGGCGCAATGTTTATCCATCTCTGGAAGCTTGGGGCAGAACTTTCCATGTCGGAGACTAAGTCCAGTGGAAGGCCAAAAAGCCAGCATGATTTCCGCTGGGCGGCAAGATGGCTGAACACGCACGATGTTCTGCTTTTCAGTTCATTAAGTATGCATCAGCGGGGAAATCAGCAAATCTTGTGGTGGGATGGACAGGATTTGCCCACCCTGCCATTATCAAATGTGGTAAAAGGTGATGGCACCATACAGATGGACAGACATTCCTTCACTGCAGGCCAGATATCATGGTGGAGAGGGAAACAATGGTTCTGAAGAGAAGAAAACCCTCTACACCACAGTTCTGCGACGTCTCTCTGGAGATCTGCCTCCAAGGTGTCCAGGAAAGGCAAGAGGTCCTCTTTCCAACGGATGGGAGTAGGAGGTCCTCCCACCTGTCCATGTTGACCTGGAAGGTCATCACCAGGGAGGTTAGAATCCATGGCACAGAAGGCCTTGCAGCGCCACAAACAGCTGAATGATCTGTTCTGTCAGGGTAAGTGAAAATTCTACTCACTGCAAACTCTCACTCATAAGGGCATCTGGATTCTAAAGGTTAGAGCCCACAGGGCACACAAGGCATTGAACTTGGGGTGTCCTTTATGTGTGTTTTAATGTTGCACAATTGAAGTTCTCTTGAGGGCCCTATGTGCACGTCAATGTCATGTTGGTGTTAAAATATTTTGCTTGGATGAGTGGGCGCTCACAGTTCGGGTGTCTCAACTTACTTGAACAGCCGCACTGGGAGGTAACTGCAGAACTATTTTGGTAAATAATTGATTAAGGATATAGCATTAACTACTACATTCACAATTACTTTACACTTACCATCTCATGCAAGTTCCTGCACAAGTGGTGTCTTAATCCCTTACTGTGAAAGGCTCAGGAGAGACAACAGGCAAGGATGCATTTTGAACTGCTCTGTCATCCATCATGCTCACAGTCAATCCATTATATTCATGCAGAACAATATCTCACATAACAAAAGGGAGAGAGCCATGGAACCCCAGAGTGGCGAATCCTGACAACCATACAACCCCTACAATGCAGGAGGAGGCCATTCGGCCCATCGAATCTACATCAACTCTCCAAAAGAGCATCTTACCGACCCCTCCATTCCCATAACCCAGCACATTTACCATCAATAACCCACCAAATCTACACATCTTGGGACACTAAGGGGCAATTTAGCATGGCCAATCCATCAAACCTGCACATCTTTGGACTGCGGGTGGAAACCGGAGCACCCAGAGGAAACCCACGCAGACACGTGGAGAATGTGCAAATGGAAAATCAAGTTTCGAAGAGCAGGTCACAGAGATGGCTGGTGAGGATCAGGATTGTTCTGCACATACCTCTAAGCCGGTATACATCAACAACATGTGGGCAATGACCGTGAGTGGTCTCAGATGTATCGGCCTGCTCAGTCGATCACTAATTCTCTCTTCTCTCTATTTCAGATACCAGTAAGAAAAGGGGGACCTTCCTCGAGAAGACAGAGTGCCCCAGCGCCAGTCCACTCTCTGAGGAAGATGATATATCCTCAGACGAAGAACTGTTGCTCCATTCACCTGCATTCTCCACCAGCCCAGTGAGTCCCAGTTCTAGAGTAGGCTGTGCAAGACAGGGCAAGGCACGTTGATCTTCCTCCAGGTACCCTTCCTCCTCAAGGAGTCAGAGAGTGGCAATCAGGAACCAAAAGGAAGGAGGTGCACCAGCCTGGCACCCTGGGGGCATCCACGCAGGATGTCCTGGGATTCCAACTCCGCTCTGCCAGCGACCCTATCAAATCCAGCAGGTCAGGCCAAGGAGGGTACGCCTGAACCGAAGCCTGAGGCCCTCAAGCAGGCCGAGGCCATCAATGCCTCAGGTCACCAGAGAACACTCACTAAAGTTACATCTCAGACAACAGGGCACAGTAATCAACAGACTTCCAGCACCTCTGCTGCAGATGTTGAGACTACATTTACACGCAAGCCTCTGGTGGTTCCTATCTGATGCTCCTCCTCTGTTTGGGTGCCTGATGGCCCGTCTCTGACCTCTTAGGAGAAGGTGCACCCGGAGAGAGATCGAGGTGCCCTATCCTCTTCTTGCCTCGTCACTGCTGGAATGCACCCATCGCCAGAGCGATAATGTGCAGATCTGACATGAAAGCATACCTTTGGAATTTGGCTTTTCAGCCACCTGAAAGCTGCCCCACCCACTGACTTGGTGATGCCATAGTTGAAAGAATTGTACCATCTGGAGCTGCTGAAAGATACACACTGAGGGAGTGATAATCACATTATCTCCCACCTGATCCCTTAAATGTTGATATTCCCGGGCTCATTGCTCAGCTGACTCTCTCCTACTGCAGGCCAGATGCACCCACACTTTGAGATCCCACCTCCCCATGAGCCAAACCAATACGCCCTCATGATCCTTTAGCGACTAAAATATGAATCCCCATGCTTCCCTTGAATATTACTTTGCCCTCTGTGTTCCACATAATAGCTCAAACTCCCAGGCCCAAATTCCTTAGGTGACTGACCTAACCCTGCACACCATACAGTGCATGGCCAGTATTGCCCAGACAGGCCTTCCCCCACCCAAGACCAAAACCAAAATACATGTTGCATGCATAACCCTCAAACTTGGCCCAAACAGGCCCAGGGCAGTCTCTTAAATATGCTCCCAACGGCGTGTCCTCAATCCCAGAACAGTTTCTGAACCTTCCCCGGACAGTCTTTTAACTTTTACCACCAGTCAGTCTGTTGGTCTTTCCCTGTATTCCTTGTCCCCCTCTTACTCCATAACGCCATTCTCCCTATTCCACTCGTCATCCACCCCCAGACCTGCCTCCATCGCACTCTTCTCTCCTCGCCACCCCCACCCAGGTGATAAAGTTCACCAGGTGTGTGTAACTTGTATAGAGTCGTAAAGCAAACCGCTCGAATTAACCAGGGCACAATTTGGAGGGGAAATGGAATTCCAGCAGGTTGACCTTTTAATGAGCATTCACAAGATGCTAACGAATACAAAAGGGGTTCCTGACATTGCTCAGTGGCCCACTTTCTCCCACCTTGAATGTTGAGAGAACAAAATTCAAAACTTTTTTTTGCCAGCGGAAACTGGCACTTTCATTCACATCACAATCACACGACAATTCCCATGGAAGGGAAGATTCCAGCTTGGCTGAAATTTGAACTATAGGTGATGGGATGAAAGACAACAGAAAGACAAAGTATCAGAAAATACACATATTAGTCAGCACCTGGAAATGGAAAGACGAATTTGAACATTTAGCTTCCCTACATCAGTAATAGGAGCTCCTAAAAATGTACAGCAAATCATAAACATCAGAACCAATCTTTTCTCTTTACAGAATAATTCTATTGTCAATTCCTCTTAGAGATGCTGTTATAAAATTGAAAATTACACTGGTTCAGTTAGACAGTTGTACAGGTAAGCACATATAGGGGGCAAAAGAGCATTATCTTTATAATGCATGTGGGCACATTGTCATTTTTCCAGCTTTAGCATCCATTGTTACTATTGAGCAATCTTTGTCAGGTACAGATTCGCGTTTAGAATCACACAATGGTTACTGCACAGGAGGAGGCTATTCCATCCAAGGCTGCATCAATTCTTTGAGAGAGCAACTCAGTCATACTCCCCCGCCACTTCGGCATTGCCTTGCAAATCTCTCTTCAGGTGATTATCCAATTATCTTTTGAAAGCAACAATGGAATCCATCTCCACCAACCTCTCAGGTAATGCATTCCAGAGCCTAGAAACTCGATTTTTTTTTTCTCACATCACCTTTAGTTCAATTGCCAATTACATTAAATCTGTGGCCTGCAGTCCTCGACCCCTCGGTCAAAGAGAACAGTTTCTGCTCCATCTAGATCCTTCATGAATTTGAGAACCTTTAAGTATCCTTCCAAGCTTCTCTTCTCAAAGGAGAACAATCTCAGTTTCTCCAGTCCATCCATGTCACTGAAGTTCCTTGTCCCTGGAATAATTCTTGTAAATCTTTTCTATATCCTCTCTAATGTCTTCACAATCTCCCTAAAATGTAGTGCCTAGAATTGGACACAATGTTCCAATTGAGGCTGAAGCAGTGCTTTAGAAAGGTTGATCATAACATGTGTTCTATGCCCAGATTCTCATATTCCCTTTTAAACACTTTTTCAACCTGCCCTGCCACCATCAACAATTTGAGCAAATATTCCCCTGGATCTTGCTGTTCCTTCAGCCCCTCTGGAGTTATTTATAATTGCCCCTCCTCATTCTTCCTATCAAAATGCATCACCTCATTAAATTTCATCTGCCACATGTCCTCCGAAGGTTCAGTGCTGGGACTCTTATTGTTTGTTATACACATAGATGATAATGTGGGGATATAGATGACAATGTGGGGAGAAAGATAAGCAAGTTTGCAGATGACACCAAGATTAGTAGGGTGGTTAATAGTAAAGAAGCTCGTAGGTTACAGGAAGATATAGACGGGTTGGTCAGATGGGTAGAGCAGTGGCAGATGGTATTTAACCTTGATAAGTGCAAGATGATGCACTTTGGAAGAAGTAACAAAACAAGGGAGTACTTAATGAATGGCAGGACACTAGGAAGCTCAAAGGAAAAGATGGATCTTGGGGAACTTATTCAGATTCCTGAAGGTGGAAGGGCAGGTGAATAGGGTAGTTCAGAAGGCATATGGGACAATTGCTTTTATCAGTCATAGAGTATAAGAGCAAGAAGGTAACGTCGGAGCTCTACAGTATGTTGGTTTGGCTACAGCTGGAGTACAGTGTGCAGTTCTGGTCACCTCACTATTGGAAGGATGTGATAGCACTAGATGGGGTACAGAGGAGATTCACCAGGATATTGTCTGGGATGGAGCATTTGAGCTATATGGAGAGGTTGGATAGGCTTGGATTGTTTTCTTTAGAGCTGAGGGGGAAGATGATGGAGGTGTAAAAGATTATTAGGGGTATGGGCAGTGTGAATAGGAAGCAGCTGTTCCCCTTAGTTTTGAGGGATCAATCACAAGGGGGCCTAGTTTTAGGGTAAGAGGCAGACGATTCAGAGGGGATTTGAGAAAAAACTTTTCACTTAGAGGGCGGTGGGAATCTGGAATACTCTGCATGGGAAGATACCGAAGGCCAGAAACCTTACAACCTTTAAAAGGTATTTGGATGAACATTTGAAACATCATAATATTCAAGCATATGGGATAAATGCTGGACAATGGGATTAGCACTACTTTAGTGATAGTTATTGTTGGTACAGACTCGATGGGTTGAAGGGCCTTTTCTGCACTGTGTGACTCTATGACTCAATTCCACCAGGCTATTTCCTCTTGAATTCTATCACGATCCTTCTCACAGTTTATAATATTTTCAAGTTTGGTGTCATCTGCAAATTATGAAATTGTGCCCTGTTCACCCAGTTAATTCATTCTATATAATCAGAAGGTGTAGCGGTCCTCATACTGACTCCTGTGAGCACCACTGTATACCATCCCCCAATCTGCAAACAACCCTGCATACAACATTGTTTCCGGTCACTCTGCCAGCTTCATATCCATGCTATTACTGTTACTTCAACTCCACCGGTCTCAGCTTCCTGAAAAGCCTCTTAAATGGCACATTATCAGACACCTTTGGAAAGCCCATATACACATTTACCACATTGATTAACTTTTTTGATGAAGTAACAGACAAAGGAAGTCGAACACAATTTGCCTTGGAACAAATCCATGCAAACCTTCCCAAACTAATCAACCTTTGTCCAAGTGACTGTTAATTTTGTCCAGATTATTGTTTCTGAAAGCATATGTACCACCAAGGTTAAACCGACTGCACTGTAGTTGTTGGGTGGAACCTTGCACCCTTTTTTGAATAAAGGTGTACCAATTGCAATTCTTCAGTCCTCCTACACAGTGCCTGTAAACCAACAGGCCAACTATGGTCGGTTACACCACACTCCGAAACCAAGTGGCAGATGCCATCCAGTATACCTTTTGTGGATTTCTTATCAAATCCCCCAGATACTCATCACGCTGTGAGCCAATTGGCCGCCCGGGAACTCTGGCTTCCACATTAGTGTTTCCAAAATTCACTCTTGAAAAACACACCTTGGAATCTTCTCCCAAACAACACTTTCTCTCAGATGCCTTAACCAAGGATTCATGTCCATTATTTCAATCATTCCTTTCAGTATTTCTCTGCCTTAAATTTCGGCATGCATTCAAACTTCCACACAATTTCTCAGGTATCCAGCCATGCAAACAGAACACCACTGCTTCACAAGCTGTCACCAAACCTTTGATTCACCTCTGACGTTTTTCCCCCCCACTTTAAAACCAGTTAGTGCAGCTGGCTCATTAACTCAGAGCACTAGCTCTGTCTTTTATGCGAGTTCTCCTGAACAGCACCTTGTTCAACTTCTTGTTCTTTGTTCCTTTAACTTAACTGTCTTCCTGAGACTTTCTTTTTGTCCCAATTCTCAGTTCCTGGACTTCCTTGTTCTTTTTAGGAAGTCTGCGTCCAGCTGTTTCTGGGTCAGCTTGAAACTGAACTCCCAAAATTATTTCTAACTTAAGGTGGCCCCTGGTTGCTGAGCCACAGCCTAGTCTTTCTTTAACCTTGTTTGTTTTTACATTGTAAACTCTTTAGTTACAATGCAGGCACAGTTTGAAATAAAATCAGAACCCACAAACATGCAAGCACTTTTGATTCACATCAGCTAATGAAACTTTTAATCCTTTCTGATACAGAAACACAAAATTAAACTTACTTAAATCTATACTGTGTCTTAAACCCAAAAATATAAATATAGATTACTTAAAACTCTTGGTTTCCTGACATTTTTCAGCCAAGGTGACATGCACCTGCGTGCAGATTTTCAACTGGAGGTTTATCATACAATCCTTTGGATAAGTGCCACAGGCATTTCCAGATAGAAAGATGATAAATAGTGCAAATGAAGGCCAACAATATTATTAAAACAAATATTTTCTCTGCTGTACTCCCAGATGGGCAAAAATGTTTATGAATGCCTTCCTGGGAAAACTGGGAGAGAGTGAAGAATTTATCACTCTCCCTTGGAGATAAAAATGAAACAGTGTCAGCAAGGTGACAAAAACATAGCACATCTATGCAAAAATCACTGGCTTACCACTGCTATCGAATGCAGCATCCCAGCTGTAATGTTTAGCTAGAGCAGCAGATCTTTACACTACAGCACTTTTTATCACATTCCACATCAAAAAGCCAATGAATGCTTACAGATTAAAATATACATTCCACAGCACAAAATACCTCAGAACAAAACGCACAACACCTTCAAGTATGATATTGCATTTGCAAAAAGAATTTGAAAAATATTGTAAAAATCATTTGCACTTACATAATTTGGCAATGAAAAATGGTACATTTATGAAATAATTCCAGTAATATATCACCACATTATATATGCCATCAATTTCATCAGGGCCCATGAAACTGCTTGCATAATCAGGGCAAGCATGAATAGGCGAGGATGTGGAATGCAAATTGGCAGCAAATTGGCGGCACGGTAGCACAGTGGTTAGCACTGCTGCTTCACAGCTCCAGGGTCCCAGGTTCAATTCCCGGCTCGGGTCACTGTCTGTGTGGAGTTTGCACATTCTCCTCGTGTCTGCGTGGGTTTCCTCCGGGTGCTCCGGTTTCCTCCCACAGTCCAAAGATGTGCGGGTTAGGTTGATTGGCCAGGTTAAAAAATGCCCCTTAGAGTCCTGGGATGCGTAGATTAGAGGGATTAGCGGGTAAATATGTGGGGGTAGGGCCTGGGTGGGATTGTGGTCGGTGCAGACTCGATGGGCCGAATGGCCTCCTTCTGCACTGTAGGGTTTCTATGATAATGAGCCTTTCTTCTATGAACTATACAAAACGCCACGTAATCTGACACATTAAAAAGGAAGTGGGATAGCAATGACTTCCAGAATTTCCACTGGGAGTAGTACCTGAACCCTCAATGTTAAAGCACAGAATTACAACACAGTTATGAAAATATGCTCACAGTATTCCTGGAACTCAAAGAACTCCATGGATTGGTCACTGTGAAATGTGCCCTCTTGTAAAGTTGAACAATTTCAAATCTGCAAAGATGTTTACGGGTTGTCTTCAGCTGCAAGCAGCTGGCAAACACTACATTTTTCCGCTGCCTCCACTTGCTCTTGACCCCTCTCTCCACTGTACCCCCAAACCTCCACCCTTCCCCCAAAAAATGTTGTAACACCAATGCTACTGAGCCACAAACTGTAATCGCATAAGGCACCAACAGCAGAGTGTGGGCTTTGTTCCACCATATTTGTTGTAGGGGAGCTGGATTGCAGACTTTCAGACCCATGTTCCCCATTCAGGCTTTTAGATCAACTTTTTCTGTTCATAACTTAATTGCTTCCAACAAAGACCCTTCATAATCAAAGGCATTAAGATTTTAGATCTATGCAAATGGCTTTTTTAAAAATGCATTCAAGGGATGTTCAAGGCAAATTTCTTGAGTGCTGTTGGAGCTGCAGTCATCCAGACAAGGGGAAAGTATTCCATCACACTCCTGACTTGTAGGTGGTGGGCAGGCTTTTGGGAGTCAAGATGTGAGCTAGTCACTGTAGGATTCCTGGCCTCTGACCTGCTCTTGTAGCCCGATATTTATATGGCTGGCCCTGTTAAATTCCTGATCAATGGTAACCCTCACGATGGTGATAGTGGGGGGTTCAGTGATGGCAATGCCACTGAATGGCAAGGGGCAATGGTTAGATTCTCCTTTGTGATGGTCATTGCCTGGTACAAATGTTACTTGCTGCTTGTCAGCCCAAGGCTGGATATTGTCCAGATCTTGCTGCATTTGGACATGGACTGCTTCAGTATCTGAGGAGAATGGTGTTGAACATTGTGCAGTCATCTGTGAACATTCCCACTTCTGACCTTATGTTGGAAGGAAGGTCATTGATGAAGCAGCTGAAGATGTTTGGACCTTGGACACTACCCTGAGGAACTGTTGCATCTAGCACGCTGAAACAATCAGCAAAATACTGTGCACATTGGAAATCCAAAATGAAAACCAAGAATACTGTAAATACTCAGCATTTTTTACCTCACCTGTCGGGGAGAAAAGCTCTTTGATCATGAATGTTAAAGCAGTTTTTCTCTCCACAGATGCTTTCTCTGCTTTATTTCAAACATTGTGATGTCACATTATTGCTCTGTAGAACCTTTCAACTTTGACCAGACAATAGGAAATTTCTGTGTCGCAAAATCAACACCACGGAAAATAAACTTGGGGCCCTGTGTCTCCAACAACCTTGCCTCATGGAATCACATTAATGACCTTTTCCCTCATTCCAGATTGCAGCTTCATGCACTTGGCTGGAGGTATGGAGACTCATCACCTATAACATCTCTGAACCATGACAGGCCAGAAACAAGGCTTTGACAAGGTTGTTCAAAAGGACAAAGAGCAAACTTAAAGCCAAGTAATCCAACAGTCAGCTCCTTTAAACCTTAAATGAGCTTAGTAAAATACAGAAGCGACTTGTGCAGCTCCCAGGGCCTGTGTGTCTTGAGGACACTGAGTGCTTAGAGCAGTCAGTTCAATGCTTCGTGACAACAGCCAAATATTTCAAATGCATTGCAGAGTTCGAAAAAAATTCTCCGTATTTTGCAATGAAAGAAAATGCTGATTGGGTATTTCAAGAGAATTCTGACTTTTGTCCATTGTGTAGTTTCCTGACTATGCTTGGGAATAAATTAATATGCAACCTTGTTTGAAAAACAGACAACAACTGGTGAGAATAATTCAATCAGCATTAACTTATTGAATGAAATGACTGTTCACAATGATCATTCTGCATGTTTGAAACAGATAAAGATTGTGTGCTCAAATACTCACAGATACACACCACAAAAAACTAGTCACAGCCCTACTTACATCCTCAAACATTTTTTTAATCATTCATGGCTACGCCAGCATTTGTTGCCCACCCCTAAATGCCCTGAACTAAGTAACTTGTTCGGCCATTTTAGAGGATATTTAAGAGTCAAACACATGCTATGGATCTGGAGTCACATGTAGGCCAGACCAGGTAAAGACAGCAGATTTCCTTCCCTAAAGGGCATCAGTGAAACAGATGGGTTTTCACAACAATCGATAAAGGGGGAGGTGGCTAGATGGGTGGAGAACTGGCTTGGTCACAGAAGACAGAGGGTGGTAGTGGAAGGGTCTTTTTCCAGCTGGAGGCCTGTGACTAGTGGTGTTCCGCAGGACTCTGTATTGGGACCTCTGCTGTTTGTGATTTATATAAACGATCTGGAAGAAGGTGTAACTGGGGTGATCAGTAAGTTTGCGGACGACACAAAATTGGCAGGACTTGCAGATAGTGAGGAGCACTGTCAGAGGCTACAGAAGGATATAGATAGGCTGGAAATTTGGGCAAAGAAATGGCAGATGGAGTTCAATCCTGATAAATGCGAAGTGATGCATTTTGGTAGAAATAATGTAGGGAGGAGCGATACGATAAATGGCAGAACCATAAAGGGTGTAGATACGCAGAGGGACCTGGGTGTGCAAGTCCACAGATCCTTGAAAGTGACGTCACAGGTGGAGAAGGTGGTGAAGGCGGCATATGGCATGCTTGCCTTTATAGGATGGGGCATAGAGTATAAAAGTTGGGGTCTGATGTTGCAGATGTATAGAACGTTGGTTCGGCCGCATTTGGAATACTGCGTCCAGTTCTGGTCGCCACACTACCAGAAGGACGTGGAGGCTTTGGAGGGAGTACAGAGGAGGTTTACCAGGATGTTGCCTGGTATGGAGGGGCTTGGTTATAAGGAGAGATTGGGTAAACTGGCGTGGTTCTCCCTGGAAAGACGGAGGATGAGGGAAGACTTAATAGAGGTGTATAAAATTATGAAAGGCATAGATAGGGTGAACGGTGGGAAGCTTTTCCCCAGGTCGGTGGTGACGTTCACAAGGGGTCATCGGTTCAAGGTGAAGGGGGGGAGGTTTAACACAGATATCAGAAGGACATATTTTACACAGAGGGTGGTGGGGGCCTGGAATGCGCTGCCAGGCAAGGTGGTGGAGGCGGACACACTGGGAACATTTAAGACTTATCTAGATAGCCACATGAACAGAGTGGGAATGGAGGGATACAAAAGAATGGTCTAGTTTGGACCAGGGAGTGGCACGGGCTTGGAGGGCCGAAGGGCCTGTTCCTGTGCTGTATTGTTCTTTGATAACAGTTTCACTGTCATCGGTATGACTTTTAATTCCAGATTTTTTATTGAATTCAAATTTCAACATCTGCCATGGTGGGATTTGAACCCTGTTCCTCGGAATCTCTGGATTACAAGACCAATAACAGTACCACTATACCACTGCCTCCCCTTGTTTCAACCCTCTTTTCTAATGTAACCACTGTCTAAATCTGGAGTTAGGATTCACAGGCATTCACCTGCATTGATTCAAGGGCCCACTCTTTATACACGAGCCCAAACAGTGAGCTTTAAGATCCCAGTGGTATTTTCAATTTGCATTCCAGTTGCAATAGGACCTTCCTTGTTCCTGTATTTTGTTTGTTTTCCATGGTTGATGCAAAGGTATAAGCCATGAATGCAACAGGTACCCTTGGAATCTCAAGAACTATTCTGCCACCCCTTTTTGTTTCTAAGTTCTGGCATGCAGAATTGACTGCTTTGAAGTTAAGGCACTGTAGGGACTCTCGGACACATTTGCATGTACTGGAGGTACATAGAAACATAGAAAAAACCACAGCACAAACAGGCCCATCGGCCCCACAAGTTGTGCTGAACATATCCCTACCTTTTAGGCCTACCTATAACCCTCCATCTTATTAAGTTCCATGTACTCATCCAGGAGTCTCTTAAAAGACCCTATTGAGTTTGCCTCCATCACCACTGACGGCAGCCGATTCCACTCGCCCACCACCCTCTGTGTGAAAAACCTCCCCCTAACATTTCCCCTGTACCTACACCCCAGCACCTTAAACCTGTGTCCTCTCGTAGCAGCCATTTCCACCCTGGGAAAAAGCCTCTGAGAGTCCACCCGATCTATGCCTCTCAACATCTTGTATACCTCGATTAGGTCTCCTCTCATCCTACGTCTCTCCAAGGAGAATAGACCGAGCTCCCTCAGCCTATCCTCATAAGGCATGCCACTCAATCCAGGCAACATCCTTGTAAATCTCCTCTGCACCCTTTCAATCATTTCCACATCCTTCCTGTAATGAGGCGACCAGAACTGAGCACAGTACATGGTCATGGAAAAAATAAAACCCTTCTTGGGTCACATGGTGTATAGAGGCCCATGTGGGAACACTTGCTATTGATAACATCCTAGATTCTGGGCATGATGCTAGGCAGATAGAAATTAGTTTGCCTATCCTGTTACTCATGTTGTTCAACACCAAAAGAGTGAAGTTGTTTGCATTGCTGAAGACTGCATTTGTGGTTTCTTTGGCATATGTGCGAAAACAAACTAGTTAAAGATATAACCAGTGTCAGAGTGAAGGGAGTCAGTCATACAATATTGAGGACTCTGTTGTAACTCTAACTGCCATTGGTAGAAGTGGGATTGTATCTTCTCAAAAGATACAATCTCATTTCTCAGTCATAGCAATCTGATCTCTGAATCAGAAGGTTGGGAATTTATGCCCTCTCGAGAGATCTGAGCACATTACCCAGATTCACACTGCAGAGATATGCTCTTGGAGAAGCCATTTTTCAAATTAAACTTGCAACAAATGTCCTATGCACCCTCTCAGGCGGAGATAAAAGGCCAAAAGGCAAAACAGACAGAGAACAGAATTCAATTTTGGTGGTGGAGCGGCATGGATTGGGGTGGGTCATGGATGTTTGCTGCTGCAAGCTTGAGTGGCGGCCACTTTGCACTCAGTATATATAGATGATGTGTAGAAGGGATAGATTGTCAAAATTTCCCAATGATACAGAAGTAGGAAGTTCGACAACAGCAAGGAGAACATTAAAATATTTTAGATTGTTGCAGTCAATTTGAAGATGCAATTTCATGTAGATAAAGGGGAAGTCATATAACTTGAACGGCAAACAGGAATGGGAACACACATTCGATGTAAAATGCCGAATGTTGTGAATAAACTGTGAATTGAGAGTTCAAATGTATAATTAGCTGCAAGTATAGGTAGTTAAAGACATTTTCTTTGAAAAGTAAAAACAGTGGAAAGTGGTGCAAGAGCAAGAGTGTGGCTGTAGCGTTTTCACAAGTGAATAGTAGATATTGAACAATTGGAAAGCACTAATCCCAATTTCTAACTGTGCTATTTTTTTCTGGTGCAGAGTAAAACTGTGTTCCATATTCAAAGTTTCTTTTCATAGAATCCAAGAGAGTATAGTGCAGGAGGCTTCAAATCAGATGGTAGCTATGCCAGTGCTGACTTGTCACTGCATCTATGTTGATGCCTTTGCCAAGATCTGCTCATTTTCTTTCTTTTCAAATACTTTGCCAATTTTCTTTCAAATATAGCTGAATTTATCCCTCAAGAGCCATCTGTGGCAAAGAATTCCATTCTACTAATCCTTCATGTTGCTTTTCTTTTAAGCTTCTCCCTTTGTTCTTCCAGCGAGAATGCCCAATGCATCTTTGTTACCAATTTACCCATCAGTTTTAGAAACCTCAATTAAATCCGCAGTTAATCTTCTCCATTAAGTCAAATATTGCTTTTTGGCAGCAAACACTGTGGGAGCTTTCCTAAAGTACCAGTTTCCTGATGGCTTCATAAAGTTTATTTGTAAATGACATGGGGCTGGATTTTAGAGCCTGCACGTCAAATATGAGGGACGGCAAGACCACTCCCTTTGTATTTACCCCTGAGCAGTCCCTCATAATACTTCAGGTGGGAAGTTGCCAACTCGGCAGGCAGCCAGCCATTTTTAAATAAATAATTAACAATCATGTTTGTTACAAAGCCACTTGGCTTTAATAATACACTGCCCATGCCTTGAAAAGGGTTGGAATGGGCAGGCTGTTTTTACACACAAGTGGTTATAAGGCAGGGGGAGGATATCCATCAGAGGGCAACCCCTCAAAAAGATCTTACCCCCTCTTTGTTCCTCCCCATCTGGCCTCCAAAATCCACCTCCACTCAGCTCAATCCTTCCCAGCCATAAAGGCAAAGTATTTACCTGGCTCTGGAATCCATCAAAGTTTTACACGGAGCTGCTCGCAGTCCCAGCAATGCCCACCAAAGAGTTCTGGCCCATGGTGATGCAGGGGTAGTCCCACTCCCAGTCTGTTTGGGAAACCAGGAGCTCTCTGATTGCAGCCTGGGATTTTCCTTCAGGTGCCTTGGCTATCGGCCGATTCTTGCAATGTGGGTCAGGGAAGTGGTGAACGAGTGGTAGCAATCTGCCCCCCCGTGAAATCCAGTCCATTTTATTTGAAGCGGAATCGGCTTTTGCAACAGTGGAGGGGAAGGATAACTTTGATTGTGTTACCATGGAGAAATGAGTTTCCTCCTTCATCAAGATGCATAAATCCCGGTCCTCATACACCCTCCCCATTATGTTAAAATAGTATGTTTCATTTAAGAAATGCAGAAATAAGTGTCTCCCATAAATCAAAAAGTTCAATCCTTTTGAAACAGGATCAATACGAGTTTTTTTAAATTCTCTTTATACCGAAATAAATCTTCAAAAATCAATGACTTTGAGAAAACCTCTTCTCAAACAAATTCAAGTGAAGTACAAGTACAAATACAAATAATTATGCACGGTCCTTTGTTTTTTTTAAGACAACTATTGATTTCTTGTGTATCGTGAGAATCACAACTGGGCAAAAGAAAACCCAGCAAATATTGAAATGACTTGATAGATTTCCTTAAGCCTAAGGGATCTGGCTGAACTTGAGCAGGGGAGGAGGAAGCACACAAATCAAGTCAAAACAACCAATATAAAGATTGGAACAATGGACTAAAGAAACAAAAGACATTTCTGTCTTAAAAATACACCATCTTTATCAAAATGTGCACAGTCTGTTTGGTAATTAAGAATCCGTTGGACAGAAACTTTGTGCAAGACATGACTATCGCCGGAATTCGACCGCCCCGCCCACCACTGAATCAGAGCGGGCGAGGGGTGGACGATGGAAATGCCCATTGACCTCTGGCAGGATATTCTGGTCTCAGGTCAAGAGAGGCCGTAAAATCCTGCCCTATGAATTTCAGATTGCGATCTTCTCTCTCTCTCACACAAACGTTTGCTAGCTCTTCCATGAATGCATTAGCCCAGGTGCCACACAGCTGGACGGCAGTGGACATACTAGAACTGCTCCTGGAGAAAGCAACCTGGAAAAAGGTTCAGCAGTCTCAGAAGTTCAGTTGGAAAAGACCAAGGCGGCAGGATCTGGGAGCAGAGGAGGGAAATCTGGAATGATGTGCCTTTTGCTGAGAATCATATCCGTGGAACTGAGTAGAACTGCTATCAGCTGGGAATAAGTCCAACTCTTTGAGGGCAAGGCACTGAGATTCTATAAGACAGAGTTTTATGGCATGTGTTGTGACTCAAGTAATCACTGAGATCCAAGTGGTTTGCTGAGAAGATTTGTGGAATCTGTCTTAGTGGTGTCTGCCATCTAATGTGCAGTTTGTGTTATGTTCAACTGCAATCTGCCTGTTAATTCACACTTACCTCATGTTAATTCTGGATGTTAGAGTACAAGATAAATAGTACTGACTGTTTGCTTTGTTGACTCTCGTAAAGTAACATTTCTTCTGTTTGTTTAAAACCATGGAACCTTGCGGCTTTAATATCTCAGTGAATACCTGGGATATCAAATTTCATCTACTTTACAACAGCAGTTGCTGGTCCCTAATCAGGCCATACTAACGGAGCAGTTTCATCTGGGATCACATCAGCAGTCAGCCTGAACTTTAAGAAAGTAACAGGCTACTTCTAATTAAACTATGAATTATATAAACAAGATTTTCATTACCGGCCAGCCTCCCATTTTCCACCCAACATACAACTGAGCGGACATAAACTTCTGCTGCCCATATCCAAATTTGCACCAAATGTTGTTCCCCCACCAAACCTGACCAACATTGCTTCACAGACCAGCAAAATCTCAATTTTAAAATTCTCATCCCACTTTTTAACTCCCTCCATGACCTTGCCCCCTTTCTCCATAATCTCCTCCCATCCCCAAAAGCATTTGAGATCTCTTTAACCAAACTTTTGATCATATATCCAAATATCTATTTGTGTCTCAATGTCCAATTTTATTTCACAATGTTAAAGCTGCAAGTTGATGTTAGCCAGACTCTCAACTATCTAGCAGCTGAGTCCTAAATTACTCTCACAACGTACATTAACCTCAAACATTGGTCTCAAGTATAAATTTGGAATCATCAACCAGTTAAAACTGAATTATTTGGGCAAGAATCAACAGCTTTTCCAACCAATTTAGTTCATCAATTAACCCAATCTACAAATTATTCTCACACACAGTGCTTCACCACTGTAACCTATGATTCTACGGTTCATAAACGATAGTTAGTTAAAGTATTAGTTCAGCCATTTGGTAGCTTTACACAGCTTGATGAGAGTCTGGTAATGTAAATACAAATATAATTTAGTGAGTTGACACAAAGCAGTTTGATGAGCGAAATTTAGGCATTGACGGTTTATCAGGTGGCTGCCTGATGAGGAGACTCAGTGAAGGTTTAACAATTTTGTTTCATGTATTCGGTGAATATTTTTGTCAGGGTGATCAATCCCAATGTATTAAAATGGGATTAAGACTACTTGGTTCAAGTGTAGAGAAGCATCAGAACAGATTGGAGGTGTGGATCTTTCCTTTCTGTAATCGAACACTTGGGTGAGCCTTAAATGGTATTCTCCCCTGAACACAACGTGCGTAATCTTCCTTCGATCTGAACTGTGGTTTAGTTCCATGCTGACGCTTTTAAGGTCAAGGCAGATGCAATTTGCTCCCATGTTTTTCATTATTACCTGGTAGTGAATGATGTTGACATAGATGGCCTGAAATAGAGGGAAAAAATTGACATTCCCAATGCTAATGTCCCTTGCCTGGAGTATAAACACAACGAAAGCAAATAATCCAGAGGGTGGCAATTGCTCGAAGTTATATTAAATCCAACCCAGAGCAGATATTTATGGTCAAGCATGGATAGTGTTGATTCCCTCCCCAGGGCCTTTCTTTTCACATCTGCTGGGATGGCAGAACACAATCACCAACGTTTAAATCAAACTAACAGAAGCATTCATTATTTATGCTCACTTTGCACTTCTGAATTACATGGAGACCAGTCTCCTGCTTACAAATTCCTCCACTCTCCCTTAAAGATGTTAAAATAATCTGTTAATCATTAAAAATACCGCATTTAATCTGTTAAAAATTTACAACCAGATGGAGATGATAAGAAAGGTTGGAAAATCATTATAAACTCTATACGAAGCGACTTCATAATAATGGGACTTGCAAAACAATTTCAGGGATTTTTATTTTTAAGAAATGGAGTTTGCTTAGTCCTTTGATAATCGATCCTAGACTTTCTACTTACTGGATTTACAGTCAGGGCTGAATTTTCTAGACCCTATTGGAGGTACAGAGATAGGTCAGCAAAGAATTTTGTGCTGCCGCAGTGTGCCAGTTCCAAGCTAGCCCAGAGCAATTTGCTTGGAGGCGGGAGAGGGAGGTGTCAGGACATCTTCAGATGCAGCAGGGGATAGGCTAGCTGTTGGGAGATGGGCTACTGGCAGCATACTGAGGTGGGGGAGGGGGAGGACAGTGTTCCAGGCTCGCTTAGAGGCTCTCCCAACCTTTCTCGATTCAGCAGGCCACCCTGTGGAGGGATTCCACAACCCTCTCACACCCAACCCCGCACAATAATGGGCCACCTGCTGATTCTATTTATTTTAAACTTGAAAAAAATAACGAAGGGGTGGTTCTATCATTTACCTGAAAAGTTTGCTACTGCTTCTAAACTGGAGAGACAGCTTTCGGTTCAACAGTCTGCCTGCTGTCCTTAATTGATCAACATGCCTGCCCCTTGGCCACTTAATGACTAATTCGAGGAAAATCACCAACGAGTGATAGACCCCACACAATTCAGCCTTTAACCCCCATTTGAGCTTGACTGCAGCTTTAGAAACCCAACGGGAAAATCCTCCCTTTAAATTCTGCCATTCTCTATGTAGCCAACATAGAGAAGTTGGAATTCCAAGTTCAAAAAACAAATTTAAACAAACATGCATTGGTAGTGTATGAATTTACAAATGGATAGATCCATATGAGTACCTGGTAATGTTACATGTGCAAAGGTTACCCACAGATGAGAACAATTTTCAACCATCCTTTAGTTGAATAATTGCTTTAGACTGGCTGTGTGGCATTCATTGGGAGAGACAGACATTTGCTTTGCTTTAAAAATCTAACACTTTGATGCACATCACTTTGAAAAGATAAAGAGGGCTGCTTATGTTTAAGTGGGTTTGAAATATGTGTCAAGTTTGCCAATTTTTCTTCAATCACACAACTCACTCCCAACATCTCAATGCGGACAATTCTGCTCATCACTTACCAAGGGTAAACTACAAGCAGCAATCGTTAATATTAACTGACAAACACAAAACTGCTAAGTGCTAAATCCGTGGCAGTCAAAGGATTTTAGTTACTGGATCAACACAAATGATCTCCAAGGCTGCACCACTGTCACAGATCAGATCAGTGAAAATCAAAGAAAAGGTCAAAGATCTTGTTTTAGATCTATGTTCTATACGTTTTGTGGATTCCCAGTGGTTTCTACTTTTGCTATCCGGATTTCCCCATCAATAACCTTAATTCAAAACTTCACTACAGTACGCAGCATCGCCGACCGTGGGCTACCATTATCACAGTTTGATTACCACAGCGTGTCCATCCATGGCTGTTCACAATTTTTACTCAGATTGTCATGATCTTTGACATAATTAAAGATTCTCCACAAACTTAAGCATGTCAAAATTACTTTCTGGACAACATCATCTTCCCTGTATTGCTTGAAACCCTTTGTAACATAACCGGAACCGTGGAAGATTTCCCCCATTCCTTATCTGAGGGGCAATGTCACCAACAGCTGTGCCTCAATTGACACACAGTTGTTGTTCAAGTAACTCAGAAATGCTGACGAGAATAAATATCAACCTTATCAGGAGTCTTCAGAAGGGTTACATGCTGCATATTTTTTCAATAATACACTGAAGGGGTCCAACAAAATATTTTCACATCAGAGTAATTGCGAGACATTTCTGAGGATGGTGAACTGAGGAAAAGCCAGAAGATCCTCGACTGACCAGCTTTTTAAGACAACAGGGCCATCACGGTGGCACAGTGGTTAGCACTGCAGCTTCACAGCGCCAGGGACCCGGGTTCGATTCCCGGCTTGGATCACTGTTTGGAGTCTGCACGTTCTCCCCGTGTCTGCATAGGTTTCCTCCGGGTGCTCCAGTTTCCTCCCACACTCCAAAGATGTGCAGGTTAGGATGATTGGCCATGCAAAATTGATCCTAGTTTTGGGGGAATTAGCAGGGTAAATACGTGGGGTTACGGGAAGAGGGTGGGATTGTTGTCAGTGCAGTCTCGATGGGTCGAATGGCCTCCTTCTGCACTGTAGGGATTCTATGATTAATTCTATGAAATACAACAAACTTCAACAGGCATCAAACTTTCAGAAAATCACAAATAGCAGTTATCAATCTTCTCAGCATGCTAGCAATGTCAAAATAGATCTTGTTCAGGTGAAGAATTTTTGCCTGATCACAGATCTTGATTAAAATACTTCCTGTGTGCCAAGTTGTTGATTTTCATTGAAAATAGTCTCCCAACCCTCCTGTTGGTGAAAATAAGTGGACGAAGTGTTGGAAGTGGCGGCACAACGGCACAGTGATTAGCACTTCTGCCTCATAGCACCAGGGACCCGGGTTCAATTGCGGCTTCAGGTCACTGCCTGCGTGGAGTTGACACATTCTCCCCATGTCTGCGTGGGTTTCCTCCAGGTGCTCCAGTTTCCTCTCACACTCCAAAGATGAGCGGGTTAGGTCGATTGGCCATGCTAAATTGACCCGAGTGTCAAGGGAATAGCAGGGTAAATATGTGGAGTTACAGGAATAGGGCCTTGAGTGGGGGTGTGGTTGGTTCTGTACTGTAGGGATTCTATGATTACTCGTGTTTAAAATGCTTCCATATGAATAGTCTTTTTCAAACTAGGTTAATGGAAGTAATTAGCAAAGCTGGGTGGCAGATGTTGTTCAATGTGGTTGAGTATAAAAATAATTAGTATGAGAGTAAATATGCACAGTTCCATGCCTTCAACAACTAAGAAAATACTTCAATTGGTCTTGCTCAAAATTAAAGTGGACAATTTCACAACTACCTCCATTGAATGCCAGATATACTTTTACCCGCTCAGCCTATCCAAATCACAATCTAGCTCCCATTCACATAAACTGTGCCATCGAACTCGAGTTGACTGCAAATTAGACCACACAACTCTATTCCTTTATCCAAATCATAAATATGAATGAAGTCAAAGCAAAGAACCAAGTACACATTTTGGACCTCACCACTTTTCACTTTATGCCAATCAGAGAACAAACCTTCTATCCTACACTCACCTCCCAACAAATTATCAACCCACATCGCAAGGTTGCATCCTGTTCCATGCACACTTACCTTTGCAATAATCGCCTGTGCAGAACTTGATCAAATGCCTTTTGGAAGTCCATGTAGATAATCCACCATGCAAAAGGTTCAACTGGTTTGATCAGAAATGAACTACACTTCAGAAACGCACACTCTCTCTTATCTGCTAATATTTGTCCAAGTGCTCCGTCAATTTGTGTCAGATCACAGATGGCCTGAAATTCTCCACAAATTTTGAAGTGGCAAGTTTGTCATCATCTGGCTTCTCCCTCTTTCAGTCTGTAAATTTTGTAAATTTTTCCTCTTCAAATATTTATAAAATATTTTGCTTTTATCTTTGATATCACTTAAATTGTTTTTCTATTCTCTTTTTGCACAATTACTTTCATTTTTTGATTCCAGCCCTCCCAATCTGCCGGATTTCGATTTTTCCTTGCATTTTAAGTTGTGTTTTTAAAAGCTTGTTACTCAGCTAAACCCAGCTAGTTCCTATGTTGATCATGGTTGTTGAACCATACAAGAGAGCTTTTGCCTTTTAGTGGCATACATTGGTTTAATGTTGCATCTGATACTTTTCCATAGGTTTGCGAATTAGCAGCTCAGCCCAGATGCTTTGACCAACATACATTTCATCCCTTCAAAGTTTGCTTTAATTTTAATAGCTTGGTTTTTGCTTGCCCTTTCTCCCATTTCAAGCTTTGTATCATATTTAGTCATTACATGTTCATTATTTTGAAAACGTTCCCCTAGTTTACAGTGGTTTGTTGCTCATCACTAACTCCAGTATGGTCTATTTCCTTGTCCGTTCTAAAACAGTGTTCTGAAAAACAGTCCTCAACATGTTCTAAAAATGCACTGCCTTCACTATTTTAACTGTGCTGCTTCTCTCAGTCCATATAAAAGGCAAAATCTCACATTATAGTGGCACTGTTTTTGCTACATGCTCCCTTGATCTCAGTACTGATAAATTCCCCAACCACATCACTATTACCAGGTTTTGCGAGACAACTCTGACTTGCGTCACTTGCTATTCCTTACCTCTACCCATTATATGGAGTCAGACCAAGTGGTTGCATTGCTATTTTCCAGCAAGAATGTTTTTTGCTCTTCTCCATTAGAGATGGGGGGCAATAAATGCTGACCTTGCCAGTGACACTCATATCCCATGAACAAACAGTAGAAACCTTATAAAGAAAAACTCTGGGTTTGAAATTTGTGGATTCAAGACTCACTCCAAAGCACTTGGGCCTATCCTCTGGACTGACAATCCAGAATAGTACTGCATGAATGCAGCACCATTGGAGGTGGCATCTTGCAGATGAGGTCTTAATCTTAGTCCATTTCAGCCTGCTCAAGTGGATGGGCTGAAGCAGGGAAGTTCTTTTCATATCCTGGTCAGTATTTCTCCCTCAGCTAAATGACAAAAAGTTTAAATGGACATTCATTTCAGGAAATTCATCCTTGACCTCCACTTGTGATAATGATGAAAGCTGACAAAAGATCTACAGCTATGAAGTAACATATCTATGAAAATTAACAAATTTCAGATGCATCACTAAAGTCACCAGTGGAAATTGGATGCATGGCAGAGCGCTGGAGAGTGGCCAACATAATACCCATTTCTAAAAGGGAGATATTGCTAAACAGGGTAATTATAAGCCAGTTACCTTAACATTTATGGTTGGTAAATTCTTTTCATTTTTAATTAAATATGAAATTACAAAATATCTAGCTCAGGATTAAATAGTTAGAAGCAGGCAATACAGATTTTAGATCGCATTTAACAAATCTAATCCAAGTTCTTTGAAGAGATGGGGACAGAAACATTTGATGGGGAAAATGCTGTGGAAGTAGAGTTTCAGAAAGCCTTCGAAAAGATACCACATTAGATATTACTAGAGAAGATTAAGGCTTATGGAATTCGGGTGAGGGTAGCAAACTGAAATAAAAACAGATGAGAAGGAAAGGAGCAGAGAGCAGGACTTAAGGACAGCTTTTCAGAGTGGATGTAAGTCTCCGTGTCCCACAGTGTTTTGCTCTCGGTCTATTTTTGTTTACTGCACGCTTCGACAATTTTGATATGGGCTCGAGAAAGTAGCATGATGCTAAAATAGAAGGTATAGTAAATCACGTTGATCAAGGAAAACTGGAAGGACATAATGATAAGATGATATAAGCAAATAGATGGCAGATGGAATCAATTTCGACAAATGTGAGGTGATACAAAAGTTAATAATTTTTCTTTTGAGTTCAGTGATACAGGATATACAAGTTGAGATGTGATGGTGAATCCATGTAAAACCATGGTAGTATAGGTAGAACGCTAAGACAGTGAAGAGAGTACAGCATAGTTTCACTGGTTTGAGGAACACAAATACAAATAAAGACGTGAAAAACTGAAGTAGCTTTCAACAGAGGAGATTAAGGTGAATAAGAGACAATTTGACAGGGATAGATAAAATGAGGATGAGACAGGAAGGAATAGATAGAAAAATACGGTTTGCAGTGGCTGAAAGACCTAGAATAGGGTACACCATTTTAGAATTAAATGTAGGAGTATTAGACTATTTTTTTAAAAAGAGAACTGAGATTATGGAACCCACACAGTCAGTAATTGAAGCAAAGAGCACTTCTACATTTTACAAGAGATTGGATGAGCAGTTGAAGCAGTCATTAACAGGATATGGGAAAAGAGAGTGTACATGGATTAGTTCGATTGCTCATGTGGAAGATAAACTGAAAAATAGACTGGTTAGGCCAAACAACCCATTTCTGTTTGGTAATTTCTAAATAAAGTTCTATTCTATTAGACACAATACTCCATTGTCAAAGTTACCAGCTGCCAATTCTCTGCTACTTTTGAATTGGGCATATAAAAAGGTACAAATTTTCTCTGCTTTTGTGACCTGAAGAAAAACACATACCTCATTTTCACACAATCTCTTTCCGACCCCCAGAAATACTGGAGCTAGTGCTGAGAACTTGCCTGTTAGGAAACAACAGCAAACGTACACCTGCCATTGCACAGCACAATAATATTTTTATTTTCCGCCACAATAGTTTAATAGGCTTGTGAAATTGTACAATTTTAAGTTCCCATTTGAACAATTACTTCCATTTTCAAATTGAAATGAGCATTATACATCTACAGAACATCAATATCAGTGTGCTGTTATTTCATAATTACAAATACAAAAGGTACTCACTCATATCCATAAATAGTTGCCTCTTCTCGGCCATGGTTTTCCCTCTTCTTCCACACTCCTCAATCATTCTAATGGAAGAAAAGAAATGACTGTGTGAAGCAGCACACCAGCAGGTTCTGAAAACAAGGTCATTTCATGCTCGCCATCCATTTGAATCCTAGATTTGCACAGATATACAACTGCAGCTCATCTCAGATGAAACTGGTAGTGACAAAAATACCCAAAGCTTTGCCTTACCGTCATCCTTAGCCTAGGTAAATTTCTATCCCGAATACTTCAAATGAAAACACAAACTTGCCAGATGTATGATCAGCACACGAATGCACCTGCCATTGGTAACACGAGAAATTTCTTCTTCCGTAATCGTCCCAAGAGATGCCAGCCCATGGAAATCTGTCATCCATACATTTCACTAAACTGTGCAGCAGATCAAACCAAGCCATAACAGCCTCAAATCTGTATTCTCCCAAATTCTGAAAGACTGTTGCTTATGATTCTATTCTTTTCTTATTAATGTGTATTAAACTTATTCACATTTTTATACATTTGCATAAATAGGAGTGCTTTAAAATTGACAAAAATATTAACATTGAATCTTAAGCAAGGTGATGGGAGGAACATAGAAACAGGAGCAGGCCATTTAACCCCTCAAACCTGGCCAGTTCATTCAAGCAGGTAGTATTTGTTTTCAATTAAACTTAAATTTAAGAGTAAAAGTTAGAGTTAAATAACTTGAATTGAAGTTAAATGTGTTAAAGTGAAGGTTGAAGTTAAATGAATTAAATTGAGTAACTTAAAGTGATACAACTAATGTATATTTATGTTGAGTATCATTCTGAAACATTAAACAGAGAGGGAGTTTTGTTTAAGTAAAATCTGAGTCGATTCTCTGTCTTTTTTTAGGCACACAAGAGGAAACTGTCTGGGGAGAAATGTTTCAGTATTCCAGTTGGACAATAATCATGTGGTGAGAAGGTTACCAACATTCAATAAGTTCATGGCAGATCTATGACCTAACTCTATATACCTGCCTTTGCCTCTTTATCCCTTAATACTTTGGGATAACAACAATCCATTGATCTCAGCTTTAAAATCACCAACTGATGTAGCAATTTGTGGAAAAGAGCTCCAAAACATCGACAACCCTTCTTGTGCACAAGCATTTCCCAATTTCAGGCCTAAAAGGTTCAACTTTTTTGACAATGCCTCCTTGTCCAATTCTCCTCAAGCAGAGGAATTAGCTTTTTGTCAATCTACTCTATTTGCATTCGTAATACCTTGAAAAGGTTTGATCAAATTATCCTTCAATCTTCTAAATTCCAGTGAATACAACCCTAGTTTGTTTAGCTTAACCCTTGGAGTCCAGGTATCATTCTGGCAAATATGCTCTCCTTCCAGTGGTACAATATTCTTCCCAAGGTGTGGTGCCCAGAATTGCTTGCAGTACTCCGTGTGTGCTCCTCCCAAGGCTTTGTATAGCTGAAGCATGGCACCTACCCTATTGATATTCTATTCATCTCATTATAAAGGTCTTCCATTAATCTTTCTATTTTCTGTTCATGACATTTTAATGATCTGTGTATGTGGACCCCAAAGTGCTCCTTCCATTGTTTCAAGCAAGGATGCGGCTGTTTAAGACAAGAAACGATAATTGGAATATACAGGTAGTTCTGGACATGCCATTACAGAAAGACTTTCAAATTGACGGAAAAGATAGAATGTTGTTTTATTAAGATCATACCAAGAATAAAATAGTCATTATGAAACATTTAAATTAATAGTACCGTTTTATAATAGATTTCCACTCAACCCTTTCAGCTGAAAGGGACATTCAGTGCCTTGAAGGAGAATATAATTAGCTCTATTCATTAGTAAACCAGCAACAAAAGTTTAAAGCTTTAAAGTTTATTTAGTAGTGTCACAAGTAGGCTTACATTAACACTGCAATAAAGTTACTGTGAAAATCCCCTAGTTGCCACACTCCGGTGCCTGTTCAGGTACACTGAGGGAGAATTTAGCGTGACCAATGCACCTAACCATCACATCTTTCGGACTGTGGGAGGGAACCGGAGCACCTGGAGGAAACCCACGCAGACACGGGGAGAATGTGCAGGTTCCGCATAGACAGCGACCCAAGCCAGGAATCGAAACTGGGTCCTTGGCCCCGAGAGGCAGCAGCGCTAACCACTGTGCCACCGTGCTGCCCCAAAGGGAAGTATTTAGGGTAGGGAATGCCACACAAAATGACCACTGAAACCAAGTTAACCTTACCATTCAAGAGGGAACTAGAGCACTTGTCGAGGAACATAGCCTTTAAGAGTCAAAGAAAAGAATATGAAAGTGGGATAAGAATAGAAAGCTGCAATATTGAACGAGCAATGAGATAAATAAGATGAGCCAAATCCTTTCCACTCGTGTTGTAATCTCCATGATGCATTCATTATGCCCTTCCCTTTGCACAGGAAAAGTACTCAGTTTCATATGTTACCTTAACAAGCATGAAAGATTACCATTGCTTTACTATTCAAGATATCAGAAGTTCGGAGTGGGAAGGGGTTGGAGTTTTCTATAGGCCGCCCAATAGTAACAGGGAGGTGGAGGAGCAGATAGGGAAACAGATCCTGGAGATATGCAATAAAAGCAGAGTTATTGTTATTCGAGACTTTAATTTCCCAAACATAGATTGGAATGTCCCTAGGGCAAGGGGATTGGATGGGGAGGAGTTCGTTAGGTGTGTTCAGGAGGGTTTCCTGACACACCATGTGGACAAGCCTACAAGAGGAGAGGCTGTACTTGATCTGATACTGACCAATGAACCTGGACAGGTGTCTGATCTCTCAGTGGGAGAGCATCTTGGGGATAGCGATCATAACTATCTCCTTTATGCTTGCATTGGAAAAAGAGAGGATCAGGCAAGCTAGGAAAGTGTTTATATGGAGTAAGGGGAAATATGAAGACATAAGGCAACAAATTAGAGGAGTAAATTGGAAGGAGGTATTCTCGGGGAAATGTACTGAAGAGAGGTGGCAGTTTTTCAAGGAATGTCTGGTTAGAGTTCTACAGGACAACGTTCCGAGCAGACAGGGAGGAGTTGGTAGGTTAAAGGAACCGTGGTGCACGAAAGCTGTGCGGGACCTAGTCGAGAAGAAAAGGAAAGCATACAAAAGGTTCAGAGAGCTTGGCGAAGATAGGGATCTAGATGAACATACGGCTTGTAGGAAGGGACTAAAGAAGGAAATTAGGAGAGCCAGAAGGGGTCACGAGAAGGCCTTGGCAGGTAAAATTAAGGAAAACCCTAAGGCGTTCTATAAATATGTGAAGAGTAAAAGGATGAGACGTGAAGGAATAGGGCCTATAAAAGGTGGAGGAGGGAAAGTCTGTTCGGAACCAGTAGAAATGGCAGAGGTGCTTAATGAGTATTTTGCCTCGGTTTTCACAGAGGAGAAGGACCTGGGTGGTTGTACTGCGGGCTTGCGGTGGACTGAAAAGATTGAGTATGTGGACTTTAACAAAGACGTTGTGCTGGAATCTTTGAATGGCATCAAGATAGATAAGTCGCCGGGTCTGGATGGGATCTACCCCAGGTTACTGTGGGAGGCGAGGGAAGAGATTGCAGAGGCTCTGGCGATGATCTTTGCGTCGTCGATGGAGACGGGAGAGGTGCCGGAGGATTGCGGATGTGGTTCCTATTTTCAAGAAGGGGAATAGGGATAGCCCAGGAAATTACCGACCGGTGAGTCTAACCTCAGTGGTTGGTAAGCTGATGGAGAAGATCCTGAGGGACAAGATTTATGAGCATTTAGAGAGGTTTAGTATGCTCAAGAATACTCAGCATGGCTTTGTCAAAGGCAGATCGTGCCTTACGAGCCTGGTGGAGTTCTTCGAAAATGTGACTACACACATTGACGAAGGGAAAGCGGTAGATGTGGTTTATATGGATTTTAGCAAGGCGTTCGATAAGGTCCCCCATGCAAGGCTTCTAGAAAAAGTGAGAGGGCATGGGATCCAAGGGGCTGCTGCCTTGTGGATCCAGAACTGGCTTGCCCAAAGGAGGCAGAGAGTGGGTATAGATGGATCTTTTTCTAAATGGAGGTCGGTCACTAGTGGTGTGCCCCAGGGATCTGTTCTGGGACCCTTGCTGTTTGTCATTTTCATAAATGACCTGGATGAGGAAGTGGAGGGATGGGTTGGTAAGTTTGCCGATGACACGAAGGTTGGTGGGGTTGTGGATAGTCTGGAGGGATGTCAGAAGTTACAGAGGGACATAGATAGGATGCAAGACTGGGCGGAGCAGTGGCAGATGGATTTCAACCCAGATAAATGCATAATGGTCCATTTTGGCAGGTCAAATGGGATGAAGGAGTACAATATAAAGGGAAAGACTCTTAGTACGGTAGAGGATCAGAAGGACCTTGGGGTCCGGGTCCATAGGACTCTAAAATCGGCCCTGCAGGTGGAGGTGGTGGTTAAGAAGGCGTATGGTGTGCTGGCCTTTATCAATCGAGGGATTGAGTTCAGGAGTCCGGGGATAATGATGCAGCTATATAAGACCCTCGTCAGACCCCGCTTGGAGTAGTGTGCTCAGTTCTGGTCGCCTCACTATAGGAAGGATGTGGAAAAGATTGAAAGGGTGCAGAGGAGATTTACAAGGATGTTGCCTGGATTGAGTGGCATGCCTTATGAGGATAGGCTGAGGGAGCTTGGTCTTTTCTCCTTGGAGACCTAATAGAGGTATATAAGATGTTGAGAGGCATAGATCGGGTGGACTCTCAGAGGCTTTTTCCCAGGGTGGAAATGGCTGCTACGAGAAGACACAGGTTTAAGGTGCTGGGGAGTAGGTACAGGGGAAATGTTAGGGGGAGGTTCTTCACACAGAGGGTGGTGGGCGAGTGGAATCGGCTGCCGTCAGTGGTGGTGGAGGCAGCAAACTCAATAGGGTCTTTTAAGAGACTCCTGGATGAGTACATGGGACTTAATAGGATGGAGGGTTATAGGTAGGCCTAAAAGGTAGGGATATGTTCGGCACAACTTGTGGGGCTGAAGGGCCTGTTTTGTGCTGTAGGTTTTCTTTGTTTCTATGTTTCCATCACAAAATGGACTTTTCTACACAATTCAAAACTTGTAAAGCTTATTGTTTTGAAATGCGATAGCTCACATAATGATTGGCAGATTTTAAAGAACAGCACAATGCAATGCTTAAGGAGATAGAACAATAACATATCTTTCTTAAAATTTAGAGTTTGTTTAATTATCAAAGGTATACATCTGCTTAAAATGCCGACCTTATACCATGGTACACCTTTGCTTTAATAGTTTGAACTAAGGCTGACCTGGCGTTACTTATTTAATACACAGTCAGTGTGTCAAAATCACATTTTAAAAAGAAAAACTGCAGTGAAAGGTACAGATTAAACCAATCTCCAAAGCTGCAGCGGATTTAAAAAAATGATTTTTAAAAACTTTTTGTTGAAAATAATTGTAGTTTTTGTGTAAAACTGAGGCAAAGTATACATCCTTTCCAAGAGGCTGGGGTTGTTTTCCTTCGGATAAAGGCTGAGGGGGAACATCATTGGGGTGTACAAAACTATGAGGAATATAGTAGATAAGATCGATAGGAAGAAACGTTCCTCCTTAGTAAAGGGCTCAACAAGCAGGGGGCATAGATTTACGGTAACAATAAGATTTAGAGGGGGTTTGAGGAAAAAATATTTGACCCAGAGGGTGGTGGGAATCTGGAACTCACTACCTGAAAGGGTGGTAGAGGTGGGAACCCTCAACAATTAAAAAGCATTTAGATGAGCACTTGAAATGGCATAGCATTTAAGGCTATGGACAAAGTCCTGGAAAATCCATAGAATCTCTACCATGGAGGAGGCCATTCAGCCCATCGAGTCTGCACTGACTCTCTGAAAGAGCAACTCACCCAGGCCCACCCTTCCCCCCCCCCCCCCCCCCCAACCTATCCATTTAACCCCACACATTTACCATGGCTAATCCACCTAATCTACACATCTTTAGATTTAATAGGATTAGAATAGATAGGTGTTTGATGACTAGTACAGACACGATGGACAAAGGGTCTCTTTCTGTGCTAGAAAACTCTGTGACTATGACTCCATACTGTGTGCTTCGTTTGATGTTTGCAGTGCCAGAGAAGCAGAGGCTCAATTTATTAAATTCATTTTCAAATACAATGGACCACAATTAAATTTTTAAAAATGCTTTTGATAAAATCCTTAGGCTTATAAACACCACATCTTATGCATAAATCTGCATTTGGTGTACTGTAGACTTAATTGCTGGTTGTTAATGCAGTGGACATCTACATGTCTAATTACCTCAGCTCCCAAACCATAAAATAGAAAAGACTGCCTGGTTATTTTTTTTAAAAGCATAATCCATTGTATTCAGCAATGAACTGAGTAGTGTACAGTACAGACCATGGCAAAAAATATTGGAAATTCAATATTATAAATTTAAAGAATTCAGTTGACCCAGTCATTGTTACGACATACACCAAAGCACTCTTCCACTTTTTACGCGAATAGAATAGAACAGGGGTTCCCAAACTGGGTTTGGGGTTCCATGAGAGGGCATAAAATGAGCGCAAGAGTCAATTAAAAAAGAACATTGTAGCAAAGATGAAAAGAAATTGCAGGGGATTTATGTGGGGGGCACCATGGAAGAGGTGGATATGTGAGGGGGCTCTGGGGTGGAGGAAGGATATGCACATACCATGTAGCTTTACACATATCCCTAGAAAAGATTCAAATACATTTTGTTTCTGTGTTCGCATCTTTTTCACAGCAAACACAGTGTCTTCAACAAGACAGGAATGTTTGGGATTCCCCAATGCTTTTGCGAGGTCACTCGGGGCTCTGCGGCTGGAAAGATTTGGGAAACACTGGAATAGAAGGTACCAGCTCTTGCTGGAGAGTGACCTAATGGAAGCCAGCCCCAAGCTAGTATCGCGATGACTATTTTTGGAAGACTCGATAGTGAACATTGGCAGGCTTCTGAAGGGCAGGTGCAGCCTTAATTACTACTTAAATATACAAACCTGACCTTGCTATGAAGTCAGGAAATTAAAGCTTGTGCAATGGAGGCTGGAGGCAGAATGTGCAATCAAATTCTTATGTTGCAGGCTTCTTAATATATGCTGTGTAGCTCTTGCATTCAAAAGCAGCAGAGCAGCTGAGTCTTTAAGCAGAATGCTCAAAGTGGGAGCTGTGAAAATACACCAGCGGATTGTCCCTTCACGCTAATGTGAACAAACCAAGATAAAGGAAAATAGGAGCAAAATATTCAGCACAGCTATGAATAGGTAATGGTAAGGAAATGGCTGATGAAAGAATTTGCATTCTCAGTGCACAAGAGGTTTGACCCACAAAGAGAAAATCTAACTTTTTATAGCATTACATAAGAATACGCACAGCATAATTGTAGCATCCCTGCTGTTAAATTTACAGAAAAAAAATAACTTCACAAAGTGAAGTAAATGGATAAGAAGTTCTGATCACTTTGGGCAGACACAGGAGCCGCAAGCAAACAGGAAAAGAAAAACAGCAAAATTCTGGCATTAAGTATCAGATTCTCAGCATCTGGAGAGACCAAAGAAAGCAATTCTGACAATGGGCTTGAACCCAAAACATTCATCGCACTTTGAATTTCACAGATATTGGCAGACCTTGCTTCAGTTGTATGCTTTCTAAGTCCATAGTATGGCAAATTCAGAAAGCAATCTTCAAGCTCACCATACCAGAAGAGTACAGATTACTCTCTATATTTATTTGCAGTGAAGGTTAGTGTGACCCTTTAACACCTGAAGCACGAAAAACTACATTTCAAATAAAAAGCATCATGCGGACAGGTGGCCAACGTAAACGGCAACAGCAATACGGCAACGGCAACAGAACTACAATCAAGCATGCTGGAAGTTTTGGTCAAGTTGAGTTAAACACTGATGCAGGTCAGAGACGTGACTTGTCTTGTGAGATGTGACCTGACACTTCCTGTACTGACCAAATAAGGATGGTTGTTTGGATGGGTGCCAGACAAACCAGAACTGCTGATTACTGCCTTATTCCATATATGATGTGGAGATGCCGGCTTTGGACTCCAAAAGCTCGTGATACCATATAAACCTGTTGGACTTTAACCTGGTGTTGTGAGACATCTTATTCCATATATGGTGAGGCTGTGTGACTTGCATGCAACTTGGTATAAACATTTGGGACTTGTTTACGAGTAACTCCATTGGCAATAATCAAACATTGTGATCAGTTTCTGGAGATATCATTGGTCTAGTGCCAGATAAAATTTGTACATCCTTCTTGAAGGTTAAGATAAAGAGAGGTACTTTGAGTCTTTTCCTTAGCGGAAACTCGAGAATCACATTTGTGATGTGTGCCCTGAAGATCATCTTCAGAGAAAAACAAAGACCACCAGAAGAACAAAGAACCATGAGGAAGACCCATATCCCGAGGGTGGACTTGGCCAGTTCACTCAAGCAGGTAGTTTTTTTTTTAGTTAAACTTAAAGTTAAGAGTTAAAGTTAGAGTTAAATAACTCGAGTTGAAGTTAAATGAGTCAAAGTTAAGGTTGAAGTTAAATGAATTAAATTGAGTAACTTAAAGTATTACAACTAATGTATATTTATGTTCAGTAGTGGTACCTAAAACAATAAATAAAGAGGAAGTTTTGTTTAAGTGAAATCTGAGTCAACTCTCTTTCTTTTGTTAGAGCCACACAAGGAGAAAATATCTGGGCAAAAGGTTTCAGTATTCCAGTCGGATAACAATCATGTGGTAAGAAGGTTACCAAATACTATGCAAGCAATGTAGCAGTGCAATGATGAAGATATTACACCAACTCAAATTCCACCAAAGGCTGCGACAGCCAATTTGCACACCTCGAATTTTATCAAGTGCATCAAGATGAAAGGCTAGTTAACCTATTTCAAGGAGAAACTGAAGAACAAATGTAGGCCAAGCCCATACTCATTCTGGAATATTGTTCTCCACCTAAACAGGCAGATGGGATCTTGGTTCAATGTTACATCCAAATAACAGCTCAGGAGACCCAGTCATCAGATGAAGAAAACATTCAGGTCATTCCAGCACAATCAATCCAACAAATCTTCCTGACCTACACTGGGAGAGCATCAAACTAAGGCCAATTAACCAAAAGTAAGCGATCAATCACCATTAAAAGAGGTTTTTGGAAAATGTCAAATCTCTGTACTTCACATGGAACATTTGAAAAATAAACTTCAATTTCACTGCAAACTTGCACACCTCAATTCATCCTTTGCACAGGAACAAAAATAACTTCAAGAAACCCAAGGCTTGTATACATCCTTTTATTTCTATATTTCATGTAGTGTGCATCAAACTTATGGGGTCTTAAACATAAAGCTGGGTCCCTTGAATTTGAGATGATTCTATACTTTTCGCCACAATGTTGTACAATGGACCTATTTCAGAGGCTGCCCGGGAGCACTCAGGTTGCAACCACAGGATTCCAACTCCAAAATCAATAACAACCAATTAGATTTTGTTTTAATTTCAGATTCCTAACATCTTGCTTTTAATGAAATTCAAGAGTTTGGGGTTTATTTTAAATTGCAAATTTTCAACCAAGCCACATGGTGGAGCATTTTACGGAAGCAAAAATGTTTTAATCCAGGCGTGAAAATAAGTAACCGTTTCTTTCCTAGAAAATGTACCTGGTTTCAGATGATTATCGGGTATCTTTGAAGCAATAATTGAGAAGACACAGGCTACACTACCTTATTACAAGGGGCAGAAATGTAAGTCACAGCCGAGCTGGATGGAGTACAACAGAAACAGTTCTCATTATGTAACATATATATTGCACGTAATAAATGCTCCTGCAATGTCCAGACCCCAGTCTATTTGACAAAGAAAGCATGGCCATTGTGTTTTGAATGCATGGCCACCTTAACCTGATTATTGTTGAAGTAAAACTTTCCATGTCAGTCAGATTTACCTTTTAATCACTTGTTAATGCGCCAGAAAATCCTACAGTGCCCTTGAACACTCAGCTTCTCTTATGCAGCAGAGCTGTAAGCTTGAGTACTTTTCATCTTCCAGGAACTGCCACGACAATATTGTTACAAGCTGAAATTTTGTTTTCCAGACCAATAAATTAAGTTTAAAGAACAGATTTTTACATCATCAGGAAAACATGCAAGACCATGATGACCTTCCACTTCATTTATACCTGATCCTAATCTAGCATTGCAGAACTTTCAGGTCCACTATCACCACTTAATGTTTAAGTAATTTTGACTTCGTTTCAAAATCTAAATGGCTAGACTAATGCTGTGACTTGCTTTTCATTCATCAACTGTCAGTTACAACATTGGTCTTCAAACTGGGGTCTCCAGTCTCTCCAGATTTGACATTTTTACTGGCATATTTTCTTGTGATATACAATATAATTAAGGCAGGTTTTGTGCAATGATAGTACTGCTCGCCTCTGGGTAATAGACAGTATTGTTCAAGAAAATGGGAAGGGTTCATTCAATTTTACTAATATTTGCATGACCCCATGTTCAAATTTTGCAGAGGGTATCTGGGTGTAAAGCAGCATCTGCAGAAGTTTGCATTAAAAAGTATGAAAGTCTTGGAAGCATTGGAGCAAAAAACTCTACAATTATACTAAGTTATGGGGGGGAAAGGGAAACACAAACATTCAAACCTTTTGTTAAATTGATATATTATCTACAAAGATCTAGGAACTGTTATGAGAATGTACATCTGGGTCACTGTATATTATTGCTGCACCAGCCCACCAGCTACATGAAGAGCAGCAAGAAATACACACACTGAAGCTCTAGCCTTTTAAAGCTAAAGCTTGATTATTTCTAACTTATGGGAACCAGAAATTATAATACAGTTTCAACCTGTGAGTAGAAACTCAAATATTATAAATGAATTTTAAAACTGAATTAGGTTCAAAGTTCAACTCAAATTAGTGCCACAGACAGTGAAGAAAATCTGAGTGAATCATGCGGGATCAAAATGGCTGCCGTCACAGCGACAGCCCATGATCAACCGTGAAGCCAATGTCATAGAGATATTTAAAGTTTAAACTAAAGTGCAGACTGATGTTCTGTAGCTTTCTAAAAGGCACTACTTAAGAGCAAAGGGCCAGCTCCATTCTTCAGGAGAGAACAAATTCCCAAGGACAGCATGCACCTCCAGCCAAAGTCAAATCATGGAATCTACCAATGTAAATTTCAAAGCCTGAGGCAGGAATCAGGTGAGCCTGGTGACAATGTCCTAACGGCTGAAATATGCAGCCAGAAAATGTTAATTCAAAGATAAAGGGGAAAAACTGATACTTCAGCTCATTTGGAGCTCGGCACACTCAAGAAGAAAAAGACATAATTGGAAAGGACAAACTCACAATTTCACAGACTGTAGACACTGCCAGAACACACAAAGCCACAAGTAGGCAGATGAAGACACTGACTGTCCAAAGGATTAACTTTCAGTTCTGTCAAGAAAAAGGCAGTAGGGTTAATGCAGTGAACCGGCAACAAAAGAATGCACACCAGACAGAGAGAAGAAAGATATGCAAGTGACATATACAACCATGAGCTCACCGATGGAGGAAAATGTTCCAATTTGGGTCGCATTGCAGAGCATTTAGAAAGCCCAATCATTGGGAAAACATGTGCAAAGAAAGATGGTAAATGATTTATTACGGACAGACCAACAGGGCAAATAAAAAAAACACATGCATACCCTGGAGATGACAAAGTTTGAGGACACGGTGAGCATCGGAACTATAACAGCCCCAGAGAAAAGAAATTCACAAAACCATTCAGATCAGAAGGATGAGAAATAAGCCCACAACCATGTTGCTGAAGCTTGATACCAGAACAGAGTATCATCCTGCTCAGACGAGACCAAAAGCTCTTTCCTGAAAATGTGAAAGAAAATGGTTATCTGAGGAAAGATGCTCTGAAACCAGGCAATGTCATGTTAATGGAATCTGATGATTGAGGTTCGACAACTAGGGAGAGCTCCAATCAGGGGGACACACAAAGGAAAAGATGTTCACTGTATGTTCCACATCACTGAAACAGATGGTCTTGCTATTCTGGGCTTGAGCAGTTGTGAAGAGCTGCAGCTTATCTCAGTGACCATGAGATGGAGGAGGCAACACTGGGGTTGATGGTAGGACATATGAGCAGAAGCAAGGAAAATGCTTTTTTTAAAACCTTTATTTGTTCATGGAATGTGGCCAGGGCTACACCATCATTTGGTGCAATCCCAATTGCCATTGACCAGGTGGTGTTACGCTACCTTCTTGAATCGCAATAGTGCAAGTGGTGTCGCTCCATCCATACGTTCCCAGCCTCTGAACTGCTCTTGTAGCCACTGGATTTAAAATGATGATCCGGTTCAGTTTCTGGTCAACGATAATCCTCAGAGGATGTGGAACGTTTTACTTCATCAATAATCAGCTTAAGGTGGTCATGCATTCAAAGCGTAGTGGCCATGCTTTCTTTGTCAAACAGACTGGTACCTGAACAATACATTTGTTATGTACAATATATATTCTACACAGTGAAAATTGTTTCTCTTTTATTTATTGGCTACATTTCACAGTGCTGATGGGATGGAAGTTCCAGGATTTTGAGGGACATGGCAGAGTGGATCGTCAGAAGCTTTTTCCCAGGGTGAAAGAGTTAATTACTAGGTGGCATAGGTTTAAGGTGCAAGGGCAAGGTTTAAAGGAGATGTATGAGGCAAGTTTGTTTTATACAGAGGGTGGTGGGTGCCTGGAACTCACTGCCGGGGGAGGTAGTGGAAGCAGATACGATAGTGACTTTTAAGGGGCATCTTGACAAATACGGGAATAGGATGGGAATGGAGGGATATGGTCCCCGGAAGGGTAGGGGGTTTTAGTTCAGACGGGCAGCATGGTCGGTGCAGGCTTGGAGGGCCGAAGGGCCTGTTCCTGTGCTGTAATTTTCTTTGTTCAATCCAGCCATCAAACCAGTGACTCATCCCTCATGTAACATACTAACAGAACCATAAAAAAAGCTTGAGAGTTCCAAGAGATGGAAGAAAAGTTTATTTATTAATATCACAAGTAGGCTTACATTAACACTGCAATTAAGTTACTGTGAAAATTCCCAGAGTCATATATGTGCAGCAATGAATTTGCAGGGATCCCAAAGATCATAATCTCACAAAAGATTAAATCGGGGGGGGGGGGGGGGGGGGGGGGGGGAGAAAGAAAATCGCAGCGCTGGCTGGGCAAATGTTTTTAGCAAGCTTGATGTCAGAAATGGCTACTGGAACGTGAAGTTTAATGAAAAATCTTCACTGTCGACAGTCCTGAAAAAGTTAGAGCCATCTGGGAAATAAAAGCTCCAAAGTGCAAGAAAGAGTTGAGAAGTTTCCTTTGCTTGATCCAGGACTTTTGAGTTCTTTCATACCGCACATGTCAGAACACACAGCAAAGCCACAAGAGCTGAAGGAAAATGATGCTGGGTACCAGTGGTTGGAATCACTCGAGAAGAGATTCAACAAACTCAAACAAGTTGCAATGGGCAAGTCTGTCATGCCACAACAAAAAGAAACTTGTCACTCTGCAAGGAGATACTTACACAGAAGTATGGAGCAGCTGGGGTACGAGAGTACACCCTGTTACAAGAGGGAAACCTTCAGATACGTTTGCAACCTTAGCTCTGACCTCACTGACATCTTGCACGCCATTAGCGAAAGAGAACTTTTAGTAGTTTTGTGCGGATGTGAAAAATTCCATGTATATCTCTATAGGAGTAAGTTCATACTGGACACTGATCATCGTCCAGTGAAGCAGATCTACAAGAAAAATCTGGGTAAGAGCACCAGCACAACTGCAGAAGTTACTCTGGAGGCTTTAGAGTTATGATTTCCCTCTGAAATAAAGCCAGGCAGAGAAACATTGCCAGCAGATGCCCTATCTCGATGGTCATGAAAGCAGGAAGGATCATCAATAACACTGGCACATCACTAACCAGTGAGTCAATATTAACAGCATTACCAACACGCAGAGCAACATCAACAATGTCATCAAAAAGTAATACAGCAGGAGCATCATCAAGCACAACTCCTGAAACACCAGCAGCAGCAAACACACATCGCCTGTCCAGCACGCTAACTCATTGCAGAGAGGGGAATGCCAAATCTACAAGATGGAGCCACAACATCCTATCACCAAAGTAATACCCAGGATAATGATGATCTGAGAAAAGAAAACAAGTTATAAAACACTCATTGGGAGTTCAGTTCAATTATAAAAGTTAATTCTTAATCTTAAAAAGTGTAATGATTGCAATAGTTATACTGATATTGAGGCATTATGTAATTCTTTTAAAAGAAAGAGGGATCTTATATTGTAATATTATTCGTAGAGAGCTAGGAACTAATTGTTTAAGAATGTATATGTGGGATGCCACATCTTACTGCTGCACTGCAATCATGTGTTGACTGATAATGTGTAGGCCCCTGTCCACCAGCCACATGGAAAGCAGCAAGAAATACACCCAACAAAACCCCAGCATCGAGTTCGGAGTGTGATTGTTTCAAACTTAAGGGAACCAGAAAACTAAACACCTTTGGTCATGAAAGGGCCTGGAAAAAGAATTTATCAATTAGGATGGAATAATATCACTTTAAGTGCACTTCGAGAATGTTCTTTCGATCTAAAGTTTGAAGACACCTTGTTTGAAGGCTTTAACTGCTTCGAGCACAAATCAACAACAGATACAGCACACGTTTCCTCTGCAAACCATCTAGCAACCGAGTCTATCGGGAAGCAATGTCCACATTGAAATAATGGCTCCCCTTGAACAAGAAAACACAATGCTGAATTAAAATGGAAATTTGTTGACCAAGCATATTGTGTGTGTGTCAGATACCACAGTTATGTAGCATGCAAATATTAATCTAATGTTACTGAATAAATCCACAGTTTTGGAGGGTATGTTTTGCTTTAAATCAACGAAGAAAAAGTATTACTGAACTGTCAATGAGGCAGTTTACAGAGAGTAGTCATCAATCCACAGTAATAACTCCAACATGGGAGTCTTTCTGACAACCTTTGTTCTGCAGAGGATAGAAATCCGTACAGTAAACGAGGCATTTCTGCTTACCTAGTCAAGTTGCAGAATGAAAGATAGGTTCTAAAGTTTGCAATAACAGTTAAAGAATAAATTAAACTGAACTGATAGTTCTGGAGTAAGAATTATTTCCAGTACTGAAGAAGAGTATACAAGTGAAAAACTCGCACTGCATTTTCACAGTTCTGACAGACATATTTGTGTTTGGAATTCCCAGAATTTGCTGCTCTTCTTTTTACAAGAGCCACAGTGATACATTAAATTACAATTTATGGAATTAGCATGGACAGTTGGAAAGAACATTTTCCAAGTCATGCTACAGAAACATTCCAAGATTTTCGTAATCAGCAATTGAAGAGCAAAGAAATAACACAATGTGCAGAGGAGTGAAAAATTCCCAGCATCTCACACACACAATAAAGACTGAGGTGTATGGGTGGTTTGGCTTGTTCCCTGTGCTGCCACAGTGAATGCTTGGTCACATTCTGCAAGTTCAAGACTCATAATAGAACAAACATAAATTTCCTTCAGACATAAAAAATGTTTTAAAAGATACCATTTACATCATCGCACTAGAGTTACACTAAATATCAAATTTAAATAAATAGATTCTTCCTGAGAAGCATAAATAAACGAGAAAGAAAGTCCCTTGTGAGATGAATTACTTGCCACATTGGGAACTGCTTAGAATTTGAGAGAAGCGCACTAAATCAAACCAGTCTACAGCGGGGCATACATCAACTTATTGTGGGCTGAACACAATCATTTCTCTGACAATGTAGCAGGGCAAACAGCCAGAGTTCCTGTACTCTGCACATTAAGTACTGTACTAACACTCTATCCAGTCAAAAGGAGATGTACTGCAAATCTACAGGAGTGCTTTCCCTTATTCAAGCACACAATATTTATTAATCCCTGCTGGCCATCCTTCAGATTTGACAATATTAACCAAATACGTAACAGTGCACATCAGTAAATATCCCTGTGTTATCATCACTTCAGCAATCAAAGAAAATTACAGCACAGAGGGAAAGGCCATTCAATCCATCCTCCCCTGCAGGATCTTTGAAGTAAATTTCCAAACCCTGATTTTTTTCTTTCTTACGTACATAGAACCATATAGCAGAGAAAGAGGCCATTTGACCCACTTTATCAGCGTCTGAATTCAGTGATTTCTAGTCAGATACAACAGCAATCAAACAATATGGGTGATGTTCCAAAAAGCTAAACTACAGCAGTAAGTGTAGCTGCTTTCCTTTATTTTATAAAGCCCACATCTATTTTATTATGTAAAGTGTGTCTGGTATACATGACTCAAGTCACATGTACATACCAAATTACAAACTTAACTAAATAAGACATTCACGTTGGACCTCATATTTTGTGAATTTGCCCAAGAAACATAAGCAAACATGTACAGAACAGTACCTGTAAAGAGACAATAGATGTAGTTTTAAGGGCACGGCTGTGCAAGTATGCACACATTCTTTCTCCGCAAGATTTTCCTCACACTTTGTACCATCTCGAATTTGATGGAGTTGCCCAGAGACGTTTGGCTCTCATCCTGGTGTGCTCCTCAGTTGTTAGGAGTAATCGTCAATCCTCTGCTGAAATGGACTCTGGCCGTGAGTTAATAGCTTAAAGATTAAATTTGTGGCATAGTTCTATGTCATGATGCTACTAAAAGTGCTTCTGCAAATATAATCTTTAGGCCTCTGAATCATAGAATTCTACAGTGCAGAAGGAGGCCATTTGACCCATCGAGTCTGCACTGATCACAATCCCACGCAGGCCCTATCCCCATAACCCCATGCATTTACTCTAGCTCGTCCTCCTGACACTAAGGGGCAATTTAGCGTGGCTAATCCACCTAACCCACACATCTTTGGACTGTGGGAGGAAACCGGAGCATCCGGAGGAAACCCACACAGACACGGGGAGAATGTGCAAACTCCACACAGACAGTGACCCAAGCCGGGAATCGAACCTGGGTCCCTGGCGCTGTGAGGCAGTAGTGCTAACCACAGTGCCGCCCACATAATGAAATAACTGCATTACATCTAAGAGTTAACATTTGGTCATCTCTACTTGCTCCCTTCATAGTTTGGCATCTACTCCACTGTCTGCTTTCATTTGTGAAACAAGCCTCTTACTTTTTACAGGTGCGGAATGACTGTTTAAACACAAATTGAACCCAAATCATTTAGTGCATGTCGCAAGCACTTCAGCGTTTCACCCTGCCAGAAAGGCAAATCAAGCAAAACTCAGGCACACCTTCCCAAACTTCAAACAGCGAGAGGGGAAAAATCTTTGCATAACTTTCTCACAAATGGAGTCACGTCAACGTGCAAGGAGGAAAAAGTGTGACTGTTAGACAGCAAAGTACAGAACGAGGTCCCACAAAAACTGGTCCTGCCAAAGATGTATACTGTATTTGTTAGCTGGGTCATAAGAAAGCAGACTGACGAGCAGAAGGCAGAATACTAACCATGGCACCATTAACCAGGGGGTGGAGGGGAGAGGGGATGGGAGGGAGTGGGTGATGGCCCAGAAGAGGTGGAGAAAGGAAAAGAACAGAACAGAAAGATTGCCGTCATAAGGAATTTGTTAATTAGGGAGATAGGTGCTGCCCTGTGCATTGTGACACAGAGGCCATAACTCTCCAGTCTCACACGCCCCAGTACTTCTTCCAGCGAGAACAGAGAATTTAGCACTAAGCCAAATCTCCATTCACAGCAGCGGGACCGGTTAATCCCAGTGGAAGGCAAGGTCAAAGAATTCTGGCCAGTGTGCAGTAAGGTGTGTTGCTGAACTGATGCAAAGGTGAAGGATATCTCAGATCATGTAGGAGATTGTGGCATGGGGTAATGCCATTGGACAAATAATTGAGAGGTCCAGGCTAATGCACCAGGGACAGGAGTTCAAATCACACAACAGCAGCTTGTGGATTTTAAATTAATTATAAATAAATCTGGAAATGAAGTCCAGTCTCAGTAATGGTGACCATGCCAGCTATCACCAATTGCTGTACATACCAATCTGGTTCACTCATAACCTTTAGGAAAGCAAATCTGCTATCCTTAAACCTGGTCTGGTCTACATGTAACTATGGACCCACATCCAAGTGGTTCAGTTTTAACTATCTTCTGAAGTGTTCAGTTCAAGGGCAATTAGGGATAGACAACAAATGCTAGCCTTCCAGCAACACCCACATTCCCATGAAAGAATAAGGAAGTGAGGAGGGCCTAAGGGAATGCCAGAAATCTGGAACCAAATTGTGTAATTTATGAACACTTTGTAAATTATCTAAAGATTAGCAGAGGAACTATGAGCCAATTGGCACAGGGATAAAAAGATCAGGAAAATTAATGCACAGCTGAAAGACTGGGACTGGAAAGTGACTTACAGCTGGAACAGGCTCCACATGAATCAGTATCCAACCAGAAAGGATAACTGAGTTATCAATTAGACTCAAGCTCATGAGTTGAGGACTGGGCTTTGATGGGTCACAAAGAGGTGAAATCTGGTGAGTATGAGTCTGAAGTGCTCTCTCGGGACTGCTTGGGTGCTGGTGGGTTGGTGGGGCAGGGGGTGGTGTTCAGGTAAATGATGAGGGAAGGAAGAGTGTCCTTCACCTTCCCATCGTGATGGCATTTTACCAGCAGCAGGAAAAGTGACGGGTGACCCACAGGTTAATTGAGCTGCTTCAGTTACCAATTTAGTGCCTCTTCTCATCACTGCTGGCAGCTCTTCAGAGCGGGTTCTCAACCTTTCACCGGACAGGGACTTGACAATAATTATTTGCCAGATGGGGCAAAAATGTAGCCAAGAGTCCCATAAACGGCCAACATGAGGTTACTTCTAGCTTTCATATCTACCATTGGGGGCCCCTCGTGCACTGATTAAATTCTGGCCATTGTGTGTAGGACTCCTTTCTTGCCAGTATGTTAAAAACCAAATAAAAGAGGGAACACTCTGGTGGGAAACAAAACCTGAACAGGTAAGTGAAGTAAGCATTAATTATGTCTTTGTACAATAGCTTGGTATTTATATTCCTTCATCATTTAATTTCATCGTTTCTCTTTGCCTTCCTAATGTCGTTTTTGACATCTATCCGAACTTTTTCATATTCCATTCTGTTGTCCTCTTCTTTGTTGAACTTTTAAAAAATTATCCTCCGTGTCATTACTGACTCATTAATCCATTGCAACCCACTAAGAAGCCAAGACTGAGGGGTCATCTGATAAAGAGTTGATGGGCTAAATGTAAAGAAGATGTTTTCAATTCATAGATCATAAATTGAAGACCATCAACAACAAGTTGAATAGGAAATTCAGGAGAAACCTCTTTAGTGTAAAATTGGTTAGAAGATGGAAATCGCTACCATCGGGAGTAGGCACAGCAAATTCATAGATGCATTAATGGGAAAGCTAAATCTACACATGAAGGAGAAAGGAACAGAGGATATCATGAATGGTGGGCAGAAATTCATGTGGAAAGCAAACAAGAAGCCAAATGGCCTGATTCTGCTCTGTAATTTACGTAATGTCATGTTCTGTATTCCTTATCCTAGATCAATCACCATCCTTAACATGACATTTCAGTCATTCCTAGCAGCTCAGAAGCCATCATGTTCGACACAGAATTCAGTTCTCTTGATTTGTACCCGTCATTATTTATAATCCCAATCCAAACAACAAAGTCAACTAGTTTTTAGGAAAGCGTTAACTGAAACTGTTCTGACAACCGGTCTAACACCTGAAACATTCAAATTAACCGTTTCTTGCAAATGCTGAAGATCTGAATTAAACAGAAAATGTTAGTAATGTTCTGGTGCTAAAAGACATGCAATATTTCTGATGTTTTCAATTTTTATTTCAGGCTTCCAGCTTTTGCTTTATATTTATTTCTAATGTTCAATTCCCTGACACTTCTCTTCTAGGCTTTGTAAACTGTCTGCTCCACTTAAGATTCCCATTTACCTCCTTCATTGTGTTCACCATCACAGTTATTACTGCACCTTCTTCTTTGTAACTATGTGCATGTCAAAGCCCATTTTGACAGATAACATGCCTCAGCATCCGTTTTCAGTTCCAATTCTTGCAACATTGCTTCTGACTGCAAGTCTTCCTCTCAGGTCTATACCTGACAATCACAATCACTGTTTTTCCCAAATCATATTTCTCAACTCAAATTTTCTAAATTCCCCTCTCTGGCAGCTTCCGTTCAATCTACACCATTGCTATCTTTGTTTGCAGTTTCATAGCATCCTCTGTTTACATGCCAGTCTTAGCTCAGTGATGCCTTTCTTGCTTCGAAAGCATCAGGAGGAAGGAAATGTAAGCTTCAAAAGATCTGAACACTGGCACTTCTGTGCTGCACTGTCAGTGTTGCCTCTGCTTCTTAGATGGATGGAAAATGTATCACATTATTATTCAAAGAATAGCAACATTCTCCCAATGTCTTTACACTTATTTCCCCAATCAGCACCTAAAAGTGAGGATCTGATCATTTATGTAATTCATGTTTGTGGGAGGTTGCTATGCACAAATTGGCTGCTGTGTTTCTTTCATTACACTTCACCGGTACTTCATTTGCTTCAAATTACTTCAGGATGTCCTGACATTGCTACATAAATGCAGTCTTTCTTTTTGTTTCACTATGATTAGAATGGAAAACTATCCTTTCAGAGGCACGGAAAGAAGTCTGCCTTTCCTGGATGCCAGTCAATCCTTTGATCCTCCTCCCCTTCACTTCTTTCCCATTCCATTTTTTTCTTCCCACTTACTCCTCTCTGGAGAACTTCTTTTCAAAAAAAAAGTTTTCAACCTCATCTCCAATCTTCTCCTCTCTGACGCTGAAGAATCTGGCCTCAGCAGAATTGTTACTCTCAATGCCAACACTCCCATAAAGGAGAATTTGCAGTTCTATAGAGCTCAAAGCTTTATTTGAAACCCAGCTCTTTGTCTGCCAACTTTATTGCTTTGTTCTTTGGTCCCCTTGCAGACTCAACCCATTCTCCCATCTACAACTTTCCTGATCCTCCAGGACCTCATCTGGTCTCATTGCATTTCTCAATCTTACTGCCGAGAACGATGACAGCAATACATTTTGTTTGAGTTTCTATACATTCTTTACTTCTATCTTTTATTTGTTGTGATACAATCATCATTTTGAAGTCAGCTGACAGACATTTTGAAGACAGCTGGCAGGGCTGTGCTGCAATGATCTGTGCCTGAACAACACAACTACTTGACTCCTCTTCCAACTTCTCTCTAATTTAAGACCTCACTATCCAACATCAAAATCTATTGCCCAGACTGCAACAATCTAATCAATTGGATAGTTCTCCATCCAGCATCTTCTCAATATTTCCAAACAGGTCTGCCCTGGAAGTTCCCTTATCTCCAAACAAACTAGTTTCCTCTAATCTTGGATTCTTTCTCTCTTCCCTCATTCAGTTTTTACTCACCAACAGCTCCAATGGTTCTGATCCTTTGTATTGCTTTGTCAATTTCAGTTTCTTTTGCCCAATTAACCCTTCATTAATACGGCCTTACAATCCCCTTTATATCTCCGGCTGCACCAGGATGGTGCTTTATCCTTAGATTTCATTCAACACCAAACTCCTTTCACTCTGGACAGATTCTCTTAAGTTAGTGCACATCCTCCAAATAAATGATATCACAATGAATACGTAAGGAATCCAGCTGTGAATATATTTTTATAGGACATTGATGGAATATTCTTCACTCCAGTTCTTTTCGGGCCTCCTCCGTGACCTGTACCTCCATTATATTGCTGCTTTTAGTATGGATTCCTGCTTTCATTTTCAAAAGTTTTACTGATGCTGCTTCACACTTTGACACATCCCTCCTGTCTGGACATTTCTTTCCCCTTCAGCTGCTCTATCACCCGGTCTTCCATCTAAGCATTAGTCCAATTACTCCTTCAACCTGATTCTGCACCTTCACCTCCTGCTTTCTGAAAACAACTGCCTTGGGCGGCATGATGGCACAGTGGTTAGCACTGCTGCCTCACAGCGCCAGGGACCCGGGTTCAATTCCCGGCTTGGGTCACTGTCTGTGCAGAGTTTGCACGTTCTCCGCGTGTCTGCGTGGGATTCCTCTGGGTGCTCCAGTTTCCTCCCACAGTCCGAAAGACATGTTGGTTAGGTGCATTGGCCATGCTAAATTCTCCCTCAGTGTACCCGAACAGGTGCCGGAGTGTGGAAATGAGGGAATTTTCACAGTAACTTCATTGCGGTCTTAATGTAAACCAACTTGTGACACTAATAAATTAAACTTTTAAAAACAGCTCTTTCTCCCAATATTGTATTGCTGACCTTGTATTAAAATGATTGTTGATGAACCAAAAGATTTATTTTCTCGTGGTATTTTTAACATTTACTGCATTAAATGGAACCATTTTGTTCAAGAGTCCAGTATTGCTAATCACTGTGGCAAAATCCATATCAGGAATTATTTCAAGTGTGTTTATATGTGTCCTTCTTATTCTCTCTTCATTTGGATCATAGGTTGATTATATTCAGATGCATTTGTTACCCTTTCTCCTCATGGATATAGTAGTGCGCAATGACTTATCATAGTAATAGATTATCTCACTTCATGAATGCCATAAATTGAAATACTTCCAGCTAGATTAAGTGGCCAAGTGCTTCGGAGTAAAAACAATTAGACTTCACTTATAGAGCATTTTTTTTGGTTGTCAGTTGAAAACTCACTTCAACCGATCAGTTTCATAGATCCATTTGTTCCACAACATCGCTTCAGTAAAATAAATCACTGATTTATCTGAAGAGCATTCCAGCTTCTGAGGGTTTGAAACAGCTGGTATGGGCCTTTCAAAGTGTCAGCATTGGAACTATTAAACATTGTGATGGGGCAGTATGATGCAAAATCTCTAAATTACAGTTTGCCGATCCTTAGGGTATGATTTCTACAAAATGTAGCTTTGTTTAATACTTGGTTAATTTTGTTCCATGTTGTCACATTAGCTTGAAAAATTACTTGCGATCAACATTAATGCAACTATACAGGATTCCCCTGCAGACCTTCAGTACAGGTGCTGCATAAGATGATCCTCGCAATCTAATTACTTTACTTGACTGAATTTACTTAACCCATGCCCTCAGTTTTATTACATACATCCGAGTCACGGAGGCTGTCAAATAAATGTGTCGTTACATTAACTGACAAACTTAATTTTGACAATAACTGGCCTAGCTCATAAAATCAGTAACACCACTAAGTAAAACATTTCCTATTAACCACAGTGCTTTTAGTAAATATAAGACCCAAAAACGTGAGGAAAGATTTTGTTAACAACATATTTATAGATTAACACAAATGTTAAGCAAAGTTACGAGCACTGTCTTAAATTTTTTTTTAAATCAGTTTTACAGCTTACAGCAGAGGTTAGAAGAATGAATATTAATGGCTTAATTATAAATCTACTTCCTGAACATTTTTCTTGGCTATTTGAAAGCGCCATTACAGTCAGCAGTCTTAAGTATTTTAGAACAACATTAGTCAATCCAAGGGTCGGTAAATAACCACTCCTGTACCACTTCAGATATTGCAGAAGTTGTATTGCAGACCCCAACCATGTCACCTTTAAAATTTTAGTTTAGTTTCTGATTTCAAATCAATGATGATTTCCATGTCCTCAACTCATTCTCCCTCTCAGAAGATCAAAAACCTGCACCACCGTTTGACAGAGGTAAAATGTGGTGCATGTTTAGCGCAGAAGAAATATTCACGGCCAAAGTTCAAGTTTTGATGATTGAGCATTCAAGCAGTGATGCTGTAATCACACACTAATAGGAGAAAGCTGCAGAGATAAAGCCACAGCTTTAGTAGTCCCAATTCTTCAACCCTCATTCTTGGAAATGTGGAATTAGTCTCTGGCTCCTGCCTTATCAATGCAAGTTCTGAACACTGCCACCTGCGCATTACTCTATCTGTTCCTTCTGGTCCCTTCTGTGTTTTCTCAATTTCATAACTTCCACATTTCTTTTCACTTGCTCTTTTTCTTCATTTCTTCGGCTGAAAGGAAAGTATTCCATCAGCAGCTGACTCAACCATCCTGCTGCCTGCTGGGAAATGAGATAGATTACAGATGCTGAAGGCTGCACAATTCAAATGTAGCGCGTCAGAGGACTGGGAAAAAATAACAATTCCAAACCTCGACTTTTGCGACATGCTTGGACCTTTAAGTAAAACCTTTAATGAAAGCGTTAAAAAATACACAAAAGACTATGCAATTGCAGTCTGCATGTCTCAGCAAGAATTTTTCAGTCTTATTGGTTAACCAGCTACCCTACCACATGCCCTGCATACCGATGCCAGATACCTTCGGGACAGGATGCCATCCTGGATCAGAAACCAAAATCTGGAATTCTCCTCGAGTGCCTGTGAAAAGTCTCTGGGTGTGGGGTGAATAGTGAAAGCCATTTCTTCACTGCTTCACAAAGATATTTGTGCACCATCATGGGAAGCAATAAATTATTTAGAACTTGATTCCTTTTGAGTTTAAATTTCCCTTGCCAGCTGCCACTGTTCCCCACAAGCACTGTTTATTTACTCACCTATCTTCACCCACCCCTACATCATGCCAAATGCCCAAAAGCTTCCCATGGAATCCATGGCTCGGTTGTGCAGGGCATCACCTGAATATCCAGTTGTTATATTGTAAACAGCTTCCAAGATTTCTCAACAGGACTCAACTCACGACATCACCGCATACACTGAGGAACATCAAAGAGTGAAACTGGAGTCCTTGGACAACCAGGCTAACCACAGCTTTAATTGACCATTCTGTGCACAGCCTGCCCTCCCCTCCCACTCTCCCATTACTTTACTGTCCAGCTTGTTCCTTTACCTCTCCTCAGACATTACAGATTTTTTCCCCCCTCATGTACTGTATATAAAGCCCAAGAGCCCAGCAAGCACAGCAAAGAAAATAGGTACCATATTTAACCAGCAAATGCCAACTCCACATTCTCCTGACAATTAGTCAATCATTCAGTTTCCTGCCATTGAATCTGTTAAACTGGCATCCACTCAAATGCATGTACTGTAATTGTTTGTAATGGTACAATAAATACACTAGCTAGTCCATCTTTGGGGAATTGAGTTGTCTTTTCTAGCTGTTTGTGCTGCAGTCAGTATGAATGAGGTTGATTAGGAATGTGATTAAACACATATTTGTAATAGGTATTGAAGCTGTACAAATTCCCAGGCTAATGGACTTCTTAGCTGGTTTTCCCAATTCACTGCCACAGCTTCAGCAGCAGCCCCACTTATCAGAGGATTGCTGAAGTTACAGCAGCAAGGAGGAGATCTCCCAAGCAGATTCCCAGTACACGCTGCCCTTTCACTTGCCCTTCAATAAATTTTAAAAATTACATTTTTAGATGTAGATTTATTTATTTTTATTCTTCTATGCAATAACTCCACTTCCCCACTCTGCATTCACAGCATTCTCCTTGTGCTGCTCCTCCCAGTACCAATGCTTCTCCCTCTGCTCCCTTTCCTGTCATTTCATGCTCTATTCTCCACTTCCAAGTTCCTCTCCTGCCTCTTCTCCCCGTTCTCCTTTTCCCCTTCCTGTTTATTCCGTCTTGCTCCATTCTTTCCCGATCCAACCCTTCCCCCTCATGTTCCATTTGAGCATCTATCCATCAGTCATTTCTATTCCCTGTCTCCTCCTCCACCACCTCTTCCTCCTTTGCTCCACTGTCCTCCCCAATCCCAGTGAGATATACTGCGCTGGTGCCATGGCAGTGAGTGGCTGCTTGCACAGGGCCATCTCACTGATAGCGCTCTCAGGCTCTTAACAGCCAACCATTTCTCCCTCCTCCCCGACATCCTGAAACTCTCCAGTGGCCTGTAACACTGTTCAATTTCCACTCTCTATCCATCCTTTGATCCAGTTAGATTTTTCCCCTCCCCTCTACACTGTAATCCTGCTCCACATATCCACTTCCCCTCCAAACCTTTAACTCCGATTTATCTTCTGCCGATCAGCCTTTAACCAAGGTTTACTTTCCCTCTTGCTTCCTACAATCCTCTCTTTTACCTTCTTTCCCTAGCCGAACAACTCTGTTCAATCTCAGCTCTCCCCATTCACGCTCTGTTTAAAATGACCTCCTAACCTTATTTTAATCTCCATGACTGTGGCACATCAACTCTCATTGCGGAATTATTGCCTCTTGACAAGTACGCATTCTACTGTGTTCCACAACAAAGGTTAAGTGTAAAAGGCTCTGAACCCTATTTTGTTCAATTGAGCTTATACTGAGTCTGAAGACATTCTATAAAATAAGATCAGGATCCACTAAATGTTGCCTTTGACAGTACGTTCAGCAATACAGGTCTCAAGGAAATCAAACAGAATTTTCAATTCCAAACATCATTCTGGACAGATTATCAGAAGGACAAACTGATGCTGTTGCTTTATCCGAAAAGTGTTTCATCGTATAACATGTCCACTTCTACCTTTTCCCCCTCAGCATTGCTAGAAACCTACAGAGCAACAGTGCAGGAGTTCCAGTCAGCCCACGACACTGCAATTGCACACAATAACCTGCCTCACACTGAAGCCTCAAGCCAAATCCCACAAGTACACTCTTACTAATGCACACACAAGATTCTTAGCATTCTGTCCTCCCACCACAAAAAAATTCATAATTTGATACTGCCTCCCTCGGCTCCTGAGAACAAACCTGAGCTGCACCTCATTGTCGCTCCGGCTGAGCAATGGTTCACGTTTCCGCACAAAAGAATGTCCCCAAGATACCAAATACAAAAGAAATATAGAAAAGAGAAAAATAAATCACATCGTTTAAACTGCTCAATTCATACAAATTAAATGGATGATTATCACAGTAACATGTGACATACGCGATATCACAGGTTATAAGATACGGGGACAGATTTTCTTCTCTGGTGCTCATAGCATGGATAGCTTTCCACAGACTAATGTATTCCATAATATTCAGTTACAAACTGAGAAGATGGCAGCCATCATCTTTGACCAGCCCTGCCCTGAGGGAGGTCTTCTGGTTCAAGTCGGTAGTGCTCTGGTTAGCCAGAGCTGCAGGTTCAAGTCCCACTCCAGAACTTGATGGCCATGGAAAGAACATTTGTGACAGTTCAACAGGTTGATAATGAGCCTGATAATCCCTTCCCTACTATTTCCCAAAGGGGGAGATAAAGGTGTGCCTGCCTCCCTGCCCCACAAACTCTGCACCCCAGCGCCAGCCACTGCCTCAGGTTAAAATGTCCAATTTGATCCCGAGCTGAGCATCTGTCCATGATCGCTCCACCATCTCCTTTTCCAGCTCTTTACCAATGCCCCCTCTACCCATGACTCAGCTCACCAGTTGCTGAAATCCTCATCCACGCCTTTGTCAAGCCCAGACATGGAAAGACGGAAGCTGAGGGGAGACCTGGTGGAGGTCTACAAAATGAGAGGCATAGGCGGGGTGGATAGTCAGAGGCTTTTTCCAAAGATGAAAGCGTCAATTACAAGGAGGCACAGGTTCAAGGTGAGAGGCTGAAAGTTTAAGGGAGATGTGTGAGGGAAATTTTTCATGCAGAGAGTGATAGTTGCCTGTAATGCACGGCCAGAGGAGGTGGTGGAAGCAGGCACATTAGCAATATTTAAAAGACATCTGGATGGGTACATGAATAGGGAGGGAATAGAGGGATAAGGACCGAGTTAGGGCAGTAAGATTTTTTTTTGTTTAGTTAGGGCATCATGTTCAACACAGCCTTGGAGGGCCAAATGGCCTGTTCCTGTGCTGTATTTTTCTTTGGTTTTTTTGGCTTCTCCATTGCTCTCCTGGCAACCCTCCCATCTTCCATAATCTGTAAACAGTCACTCAAAACTCTGCTGCCCATACCCTATTCCGCACCCATTATTCCAGTCCTCGTAGACATACATGAATTAGCTCCTGGTCCTAATATCCTCCTGTTCAAATCCCTTCATTATCTTGCTGTTCCCACCTCTATCCAACAACTCCCTACACTTCCATCCCTGAATGCTCCATTCCTTTCTGCTTCTTGCGTGTCCATCTGTCCCTTCTCCCCATCGTTGGCAACCAGGCTTAGGCCTCTTACTTGGGAATTCCCTCCTGTAACCCCTCTAACTTCCAATTTCCCTGTGTCTCTTTTCTTTGATGTGTAGATGCCGTCATTGGACTGGGGTAAACACAGTAAGAAGTCTAACAACACCAGGTTAAAGTCCAACGGGTTTACTTGGTAGCAAAAGCCACTAGCTTTCAGAACAGGCTGTTCCTTCGTCAGGTGGGTACTCCCACCCACCTGACGAAGGAACGGCCTTTTCCGAAAGCTAGTGGCTTTTGCTACCAAATAAACCTGTTGGACTTTAACCTGGTGTTGTTAGACTTCTTACTCTTTTCTCAGCCATTCTAGTCACCCATTCTAGTTACTCCTTTACCTTCAGTTACTATTTTCTCTCTAATTGGCCTTACCCGGGTTTCAAGCTGACAAGCACATACACAGCTCGCTGGAAGTAGGGCTATTTACTGACTAGACAACCTCCTATCAGATACAGCAGTGTCCAGACCAGGAAGTTCAAAACCAGCAAAGCAGTGCTAACTTTACTGAACACTTGGGTTGGAAGCATTCAAAGAAGATGAAAATGAGCTTGAATTTCTCATTGCATCAGTGAATATCTCATGGAGGAAATAATTAGCAAAATTGAAGTGGAAAAAAAGTATTTGGCAAACAAATAAACAAAGCATTGGCAAAGTAAGAAAAACTTTTTTTGTATTCATTCATGGGATGTGGGCTTTGTTGGCTGGGCCAGCATTTATCGCCCAGCCCTAATTGCCCTTGGACTGAGTGATTTGCTAGGCCATTTAAGAGTCAACCACATTGCTGTAGGTCTGGAGTCACATGTAGGCCAGACCAGGTAAGGGTGGCAGATGAGTGAACCAGATGGGTTTTTACAACACACAACAATGGTTTTCTGGTCATCATGAATTCCATATTTGTTTGTTGAATGCCATGGTGGGATTTAAACCCAGATCCCCAGAGTGTTACCCTGGACCTCTGGATTACTAGTCCAGTGACAATACCACTGGCCCACTGCCTCCCCTAAAGTGCATTTATAATGCACTTTCCGTAAGCACCAGACATCTCAAAGCACTTTACAGTCAAAGGATTTCTACTTTTCACTATATGCTAATACATGTGACAATAATAAATCAAATCAAAATAAAGTGTAATCATTGTTGTAATGGAGGAAACACAGCAGCCAATTTGCGCACAGCAAACTCCCACAAACAGCTACGTGATAACAATGAGACAAGGGCCAGAATTCTACTGCCCCGTCATGGTGTGTATCCCCTGTGGGATGTTAAATTCATGTTTACTTCAGCAAGACCATAATACCCTGCTGAGCTGCAAAATCCTGGCCAATCTGGTTTCTGTGATGTTGACTGAGGGGCAATATTGGCCAGGACATTGTGGATGACTCCCCGGCTCTTTTTCCAAATAGTGCCATGGGATCCATTACATCCCTTGAGCAGGCAAACCAGGCTTCCGCTTAACATCTCAGCGAAAAGATAGCACCTCGGACAGTGCAGCACTCCCTCAGAACTGCACTGCAGTGTCGGATTTGATTTCTGTGCTCAAGCCTTGGAGTAAGACTTGTGATTCCGAGGTGAAGGTGCTCCCAGCTGAGCCACAGCTGACACTACATCAGGCTCATGTGGCAGCTTGGCAAAGATGACAATATTTCAATTTGTAACAGTGAGATAACTGCTGGAATTTCCAAAAACGAATTTGGACAAGTTGTATGGACAGATCATTGGAAGATTATATTTAATGCAGACAAGTAAAAAAAATCTACACAGAGGAAGGTACATTATAAAACTCTTAAAGAATAGTGTTAAAATAGCTCTGGATGAAGCTGAAAGATGTCAGATACTAAACACGTCCAATGAATGCAATGCAGCAACAAAAACCAATAGTCTGGAAAATTACATAGCCAAAGCAGTTAAATGCTCAGTCAGATATCATCATGATCAAACTGTACAGTGCTCCAGTCAGACTGAATCTTGAGCACTACATCTTGTGCTGAGACACAATACAGACAGGCATTCAAACACTGGCAGTGGTGTTTTGAAGAGGTTAATCCTGAACATTAGATATTTGAGTTATGAGACAAAAATGGAGAAACTTGGGCTTCTCATCTTCAAAGAATGTATGAAAGACATTGTTGGACAGCTGTACAGGTGCACAATACAACAACACACAAAAAATATACAGAATTGTGAAGAGAACAAGGGAACAAAGGTTCGACGTAATTAAAGGTAAATCTAGCAATAAATTCAAGAAACTCTTCTTCACACAAAAACAGAGCAACACATGGAACAGACTCCCGCATGAAACCCAACATTCATCTGAGAATTAACTGAATTCTGTCAAGTTGTGGTGTTGAATGAGGGGTGTCGGGTGCTGCTGGACAGATATTTTAAGATTAGCCGAAGGGCTTTTCTCATCCATAACTATTTGGTGATTTTGTGAATACTGCTTTTCCAATGTTTAAAGCAAGTCGATGCCACTGATGAGTTCGAAGATGCTACATCAGATTATAGTAATCCTTCTGAAGCACTGTCAAAGAACACACATGCATTTGTATTTATTCCTATTGGCTCATTCATGCAGAGCTTTGCTGTATTGATGTCTGTACCGGAAATAATGTAATAGATGAGCACGGGAAAGAGAGACGGAGAGAAGCAGCCACCATTAATGAAGCTCCATTCATTTTTTAAACCAAACTCTGTCCCGTGTATTACATCTCCAACATACAACAAACATGCACGAAAAAACTCAGCCACCACTGAGAATTTTTAAACTTTCTTCCAAGAACTCAGCATTTGAGTTACAGAATCCTCATATTCATAATCACACTGCATACTGGCTTCATATCAAGACGGTAGGAGGTACAACATCCTTTTTTATTAATGTATTTGATATGTTACAAAGCATTGGGGATGGGTATTGATGGAATAATGGAGATTTGCACTGTGATAGAAAAACATTTCGTATTATCTTCAGAAAATAGAGATGAAATACATGCTGTGGCACAAAATGCATAAAATATTGCACATAATGTGTGCTGGGGTTAAACATATTAACCAGGGACCCTGAAAGTGCTGTCACGCTATTGTGCACCCTGGTGAGAATCTACCGGTTCTGCTTTCCATTGGCAGCAAGCTATTTTAAGCTCACTTTAAAATTAATTGAACATTTTAGTTAAAAACATTAAATCTGCAAAACAAAATTTAGAATATTTAAGGTAGTTGACTAAAATATTACAACAGGGACGATGCTTCGAAATAACTTAATTCACTGTGAAGCATTTTGATATATCCCGGAAGGTGCTATATAAAGGCAGAGCTTTACCTGGTGGAGAAAAATACCTAAAAACAAGGATTAAAATTGGGAATGATACTTCTATTAAAATGCCTAATTTTGCAGTTTGCATTTCAGAAGTAATTTGCATTCCCATGCCAATGCAAATGAAAACCTGAATCAGTTTTTAATGAATGCAAACTTTCAACAAAAACGGAAAATCTTGTGCAGTTCTCAAATTGTTCGGCAGATGTTAAGGAGGGAGAAACATGACAGCACAGGAGCATGCACAAAAATACTGCATTTCTGCGCAACATCTTGGTGCATGTAGCCAAACTCATAATAATCTTGGAAAGATTAACTTTTATGGGAACAGCTGAATGCCAAGAGAATTACAGAAGCTTTAGAGATTACATCAGATAAGGTATCAAAGTTGGATTGCGCTTGGATTTATTTTCAGTGGGTCAACAAATCATCTGCTTTGGGAAAACTTGTCTTTTTCTTAGTGTGGGAATTTAAATTAAGCTCTTCTTCCTCCATACATCATCATTGTGTTGAAAATAAAATCCATTGTACAACTCCTGCTCCAGGATAGAAAAAATGTGGAACTTATTAACTTCCCACAATCTACAAAATTAGAATACTCCAGCATGCCATCCACATATCACCTTTTGATTTATCTCTTCTTTCCTACATTTTTCAATCTTGCACATTGACCTTGACCTTTCACCCATATACCAGGAGGTAAAACGAATCACCGTTTGTTTTGCAACAATTTGTGAGGACCATAGCTAACAACTAAAACAAAAATCCTATTTTCCGCAAATTTGATTGCCCTATCCACAAAAAGAGATCCGTCATTTTCCTATTGAAACGATTAAATAACATCTCCATTCACGGTTTTATTCAGTGACTGATCCCATAAATGTGGAACTTTGCAAAGCTTTATAGCTCACCCTCCAACTTATAGCCTACTTCTCTGGATCCACGAAAAGAACTCTTCTGACTTTCCAAATATGAATTATACTCTTTAAGAAGATCCAGGAATAAATTGAGCATTCATCGTCACTGCAATCTGAAAATAATTCATTGTGTGATGGGCTGAGAAAGTTTACATGCAAGATGCTCAGTAAATACTAACTCTTTTTCGCTCTCACGTGTCACCTCAATTCAATCATTATCACCAACAAATGTTATCTTTTATCCGTGATTCTGTTGCTCTATAAATTCATATAAATGGGATGGCCAAAACTTGTATTAGTCCAATTTTCGTATATAGAATCATTGAATACTAAAGCATAGAAACAGACTATTCAGCTCACCTTGTTATTCTTCACATCAGTCATTAATCCCACTCCTTTGCACTGTCCCTGTAATGTTCAATATTCCACTTTTTCAAGCAACTACTTGATTTACTTTTAAAAGAATTACAGATTCTGCTTGTGACATGGAAGGCAAGAGAGAGAGGTTAAGGATAACGCAAATGAACTCTGGATTAGCAGAGTGTGAGCAAGGATCCTGCCCCCCACCCCCCTGTAATCTGTATTTGTCCCAGTCTTTGCCCAGGTATTTCAATTATTTGGACAGAGGAATCATGTTGTATACCCAAATATTCAGTTGACACCAGTCCAAAGAAGTGCAGGTTAGGTTGATTGGCCATGCTTGACTCTAGTGCCAGGGGGATTAGCAGGGTAAATGTGTGGGGTTACAGGAATAGGGCCTGGGTGGGATTGTGCTCAGTACAGCCTCAATGGGCCAAATGACCTCTTTCTGTACTGTAGGGATTCTATGACACTAAATTAGAAGGCAGCGGGGATTGGACAGCAAGAAGGAAGTGACAAAGTGACAGTCAGATTAAGTGAGTGGGAAAAGATGTGGTAAATGGAGTTCAATGTGGGTGAGAAAGAAAAACTGGAATATTTTCTTAATTACCAGCAACTACGAGTTATGGAGGAGCAAAGAGATTTAGGTGCTCCTGCACACAAATTGCTAAAAGTTAATGCACAATTACAAAACGTAATCAAGGAGGTTAATGGAATGCTGGTCTTTATCTAAAGAAAGTTGGAATATCAAGGGAAGTTGCATTTCATTTGTACAGAGCCTTGGATATTTTGGGCTTGGAGGGAGTACAGCACAGGTTCACCAACATCATTCACCACAGCTTAAAGAGTTAAATTAGGTTAGATTGCACAAACTTGGATTGTATTCAGAATGTTGAAAAATGATCTAATTGAGGTGTCTAAATGATAAAAGGCTGTGATAAAGCAGATGCAGAAAAGCAGTTTCTCCAATAGGGAAATCCAGAACAAGGACTGGAATCTAAAAATTAGGAAGATGTGGAATTCTGCCACCTCAATAGTCTATGGACACAGAACAAAATGAAATTTTCAAGATCGAGATTGACTTATTTTTTTTCTTGGGTAAGGCTGTCAAGTGATATGGATCAAAGGTGGGTAAATGGAACTGAGGAACAGATCAGCCAAGGAATGGCAAATTCATTTTTAATACTGGGAGCTGTCCATAATCTTTGTTGTTTACACTGAAACTGCTCTACTCTTTTCTAATGGTTGGTCAACTATCCATTCAAACCCTTCTATTTCCTCTTATGATTTGAAAACATATTCTTCACTGTTTTAACATACAATGCTAAGATCAACAGTTATCCTAAACAAGGACATGTTTTCAGCTTGGTTGAGCACAGCGAGTTCTTACGGAGATTACTTTTATTTGCGCTAAATGGAGAATGCCAAACACCCTGGTCCAGATTCCTCTTCAATTCATACATGTTCCTCAGTGGTTTCCATTCTGGGGCTTCTTTATTTTGCCTGTACATCCTGCCAAAGTGCATTCTGTCTCTCAGAGATCAGGCGCTGTGTTTTGGAGCTTGAATGCACAGAATAACACGTCTGAAAAGTTGGAGGTTTAAGCACACTCTCAATTCATTTCTTACGCTGGGCTTCAGCATTAAAACAGGGAACTGGTTTGAAGACAGAATTATTTGCACAGGAGAAACATGGACTCAGATGAGATGTCCTGTCTAGTTAGCATTTTGCTTTACGACAGTAAACTGCTTACTTTCTCAGTAGCAGAGTAGTCTGAAAATCTTAAAATAACTGCTAATAAAAAGATCACAAATGTGTAAACAAACAAAAAATGGTTGGGACTGTTCTCAGTGAAAATATGTGACAGATACACTGATGCATTTTCCTTTAAAATCTATTCCAGGATGTGTGCAAGAGCCTATAATCCCCCTCTACAGCAACTGGAGCTTAAATTAGACATAAGCAGAAAGAGCTAGGTCAACTCTCAGATACTGAAATCTTCTCAATGTATCCAACTTGCAGAAAAGGACAGAAAACATTTATTTAGGAAACACAGTCACAGTCCAAAGACAGAACTGTAGCGCGATTTGCATTGAAATCACATTTAAACAAGGTAATCAAGTCAAAATCATGGAAACACACGACAATCATGGAGTAACCAAAATAGACAAATTCAACAGGCAACAGGAAGGTTGTGTGTCGGATATTAAAAGGAATCTTCAATTAAAATTACAAAAAATACACCATTCCTACATTACAAGCACTAAGAGCATGCAGATTTTATCATTTAAGTTCTTCATCGGGCACCTGAACCATGTAATGAATATGGCCAGATAGGTGTCTTTCCACGCTACATTTTAAAGGGTTGAATTTAGTTGAAACTCTCGAGTTTCCATGATTGCTCCGAGTGTGGCAGTGGTAATCAGATCTGAAACTGGCCCATCCACTGTCAGCCATTCAGTATGATCATAGCTGATCATACAACTCAACAGCCTGACACCTCCACCCACCACCCCCTCTCCCCCCCCCATATCCTTTGATCTCTTTCTCCCTAAGAGCTGTATCTAATGCCTTCCTGAAAACATAAAACGTTTTGGCCTTTACTGCTTCCTGTGGTAATGAATTCCGCAGGCTTGCCACTTTGAGTGAAGACATTTTTCCTCATCTCAGTCCTAAAAGATTTGCCCCTGAACACCGCCATCATTAGGAACATCCTTCCTGCATGTACCTTGTCTCACTCTGTTAGAAATTTACAGGTTTCTATGAGATCTCCTCTTGGGGTGGCACGGTAGCACAGTGGTTAGCACTGCTGTTTCACAGCTCCAGCGTCCTGGGCTCGATTCCCAGCTTGAGTCACTGTCTGTGCAAACTCCACACATTCTCCCCGTGTCTGGGTTTCCTCCAGGTGCTCCAGTTTCCTCCCCCAGTCCAAGGATGTATGGGTTAGGTTGATTGGCCAAGCTAAATTGCCTCTTAGTGTCCCAGGCGCATAGGTTAGAGGGATTAGTGGGTAAATATGTAGGGATATGGGGATAGGGCCTGGGTGGGATTGTTGTTGGGTGCAGACTGGATGGGCCGAATGGCCTCTTTCTACACTGTAGGGTTTCTATGATTCATTCTTCTGAACTCCAGTGAATATAAGCCGAACAGACTCGATCTCTCCTCGTGTGTCAGTCCCGCCTTACTAGGAATCAGTCTGGTATACCTTTGCTGCATTCCCTCTATAGCAAGAACATCCTTCCTCAGAAAAGGTGACCAAACTGCACACAATATTCCAGGTATGGTCTCACCAAGGCCCTGTACAATTGGAGCTCCTGTACTTAAACCTTCTTGCTCTGAAGACTAGCATAGAATTTGTCTTCTTTACCCCCTACTGCACCTGCATGCTTACCTTCAGTGACTGGTGTACAAGGACATCCATTTCTTATTGCCATTCAGATAATAATCTGCCTTTCTATTTTTGCTACCAACATGGATAACCTAACATTTATCCACATTACATGTGTGGGTTAGGTTGATTGGCCATGTTAAATTGCCCCTCAGTTTCAGGGAGATTAGCAGGGTAAATATATGGGATTACGGGAATAGGGCCTGGGTGGGATTGTGGCCGGTACAGACTCGATGGACCAAATGGCCTCCTTCTGTACTGTAGGGATTCTATGATTACTTATTTGGGCGGCACGGTAGCACAGTAGTTAGCACTGCTGCTTCACAGCTCTAGGGACCTGGGTTCGAATCCCGGTTCGGGTCGCTATCTGTGTGGAGTTTGCACATTCTCCCTGTGTCTGCGTGGGTTTCCTCCGGGTGCTCCGGTTTCCTCCCACAGTCCAAAGATGTGCGGGCTAGGTTGACTGGCCATTCTAAATTGCCCCTTAGTGTCCCGGGATACATAGATTAGAGGGGTTAGGGGTAAATATGTAGGGATATGTGGATAGGGCCTGGGTGGGATTGTGGTTGGTGCAGACTCGATGGGCCGAATGCGCTGTAGGATTCTTTGATTCTATTCTATACACTGTATCTGGCATCCATTTTCTCTCTCGCTCAGCTTGCCCAAATCTCACTGAAGCATCTCTGCATCCTCCTCACAGCTCACTCTCTCACCCAGCTTTGTGCTATCAGCAAATCTGGAGATATTACATTTTGTGCCCACATTTAAATTATTATATATTGTGAGGAGCTGGGATCATAACACCGATCTCTACTAATCATTGCCTGCCATTTGGAAAAAGACCCATTTATTCCTACTCTTTGCTTCCTGTCTGTCAACCAGTTTTCTATCCATCTCAATACACTATCTCCTAATCCCATGCGCTTTAATTTTACATGCTAATCGCTAATGTGGGACTTTGTCAAAAGTCTTCGCAAAGTCCAAATATACCACATCTACTGGCTCCCCCTCATCAATACTCGAACAATTCCAGTAGATTTGTCAAGCATGATTTTCCTTTTGTAAATCCATGCTGACTCTGTCAGATTCTACCATTGTTTTCCGAGTGCTCTGCTGTTAAATCTTTTATAATGGCATCGAGCATTTTCCCCACTATCGGTGACAGGCTGACTAGTCTATAATTTCCTGTTCTCTCTGTACTTTCCTTTTAAAGAGTAGGGCTACCTGAGCTACCCTACAATTTGTAGGAACTGCTCCCGAGTCTATAGAATCTTGGAAGATGACCACCAATGCATCCACTATTTCTCAGGCCACTTCCTTTAGTCTGGGATGTAGATCATCAAACCCTGCAGATTTGATCCCATCAATTGCCACATTTCCATACTAATGCTGATTTCCTCCAGTTCCTCCCTCTCATTAAACCCTGTGTTCCCCAACATTTCTGATGCATTATTTGTGTCCTCCTTTGTGATGACAGTACCAGAGTTTGTATTTAGTCGGTTAGCCATCTCTTTGTTTCCCCATTATAAATTCCCTTTTCACTGGCTTTAAGGAACCTACCTATATTTGTCTTCACCAGTCTTTTTCTCTTTACATATCTATAGAAACATTTACAGTCAGTTTTTATGTTCTCCACATTCTTACTCTCGTACTTTATTTTCTTTCTTAATCAATCCCTTGTTCCTCCTTTGCTGAATTCTAAACTGCTCCCAATTTTTTCAGGCCAATTTGCATGCCTCTTCCCAAAAGAGAAAACAGGGAAACACTTTTGGTTTCAGATTCCAGCATCCGCAGTAATTTGATTTTAATGCATGCCTCTTCTTTGGATCTAATACTATCTCTAATTTCCCTTGTAAGCCATAGTTTGGCCACCTTCCCCATTTTATTTTTGTGCCAAACAGGAATAAACAATTGTTGCAGTTCATCCATGCCCTCTTTAAATCTTTGCTGTTGCCTATCCCCCCGCCATCCCTTTAAGTAACGTTTCCCAATCCATCACAGTCAATTCGTGCCTCATACTATCATAGTTTCCTTTATTTAGATTCAGGACCCTCGACTCTGAATCAACTACATCACCCTCCATCTTGATGAAAAATTCAATCATATTATGGTCGCTCATCCCCAAGGAGTCTTGCATAACTACAATTATTCTTTTTTTTATTACACAATACCCAGCCTAGGATGGCCTGTTCTCTGGTTGATTCCTCAACATACAGGTCCAGGAAACCATCCCGTACACACTCGAGGAATTCCTCCTCTATAGTCTCGCGACCAATTTGATTTTCCCAATCTATACGAGATTCAAGTCGCCCATAATTACAGATGTTCTTTTATTGCAAGCATTTATAAATTCCTGTTTAATGCCATTCCTAACATCACCACAACAGTTTGGGGGTCTATATACAACCCCCACGAACGTTTTTTGCCCTGCAGTGTTTCTCAGTTCTATCCAAACAGATTCCACATCATCAAAGCTAATATCTTTCCTCACTACTGCATCAATTTCCTCTTAAAACCAGCAATGCAACTCCGCCGCCTTTTCCTTTTTGTCTGTGCTTCCTCAATACGGAATACCCCTGGATGTTCATTTCCCAACCCCGGGTCATCCTGTAGCCATGTCTCAGAATCCCAAATATATCATACCTGTTTACATCTACTTGTGCGATTAATTCATCCACTTTATTGCAAATTCTTCACGCATTAAGGCACAAAGCTTTAAGGCTCGTTATTTTAACATTACCTGTCCCATTCCGTTATTTTTCACTGTGGCCCTGTTTGAATCTGCCATTTGATTTCTCCACCTATCACCTGTCTTATTCCCTTTACTGTATTTTGTTCTTGTCTTTGATTCCCCCTCCTCTGACTCCACGCATAGATGCCCACCCCCCAGCCATTTTAGTTTAGACCCTCCCCAACCACTCGAGCAAATTCTTCCCCTTGGACATCAGTCCCAGTCCAGCCCAGGTATAACACATCCAGTTTGTCCTGGTCCCATCTTCCCCAGCACTGGTCCCAATGTCCCAGGAATCTGAAACCCTCTCCCTTGCACTATCTCTTCAGCCACATATTCATCTGATATAATCCTAATTTCTGCTCTGACTAGCACGTGTCACTGGTAGTAATCCTGAGATCACTACTTTTGAGGTCCTACTTTTCAACTTACCTCCTAACTCCCTAGATTTTGCTTTTCAAACCTCATTCCTTTTTTACCTGTGTTGTTTGTACCAAGATGTACCACAACCATTGGCTATTGTCAAGGATCTGCCTAGTAACAGCAGTAGCAACAATTTAACAAGGCATGATAGGACGCAACCTGCCTAGCAACAGGTAGAAATCTGCCCAGCAATAGCCAGCATTCAAAATACATGATTTTTCCAGTAACAAAATTAGTAGGCTTCTGGACAGAACTGGGTGTAAATCACCCTAATATTAGGAAACAGCTTACCTAGACAACTGAGACACCAGTGGAGGTATATACACGCAAATTTCTGGAGTCCAGGAATTTGAGAGACAGCCAAAAACATGGAATGAAGAATCAAAGAGGGAAATAGTATTATTGTGAGCACCCTCTGAAGCATGCAGGCCAGTTTAACATCAAGCAGCTGAGAGGTGAGTTGACATCTAACAGTCTGAAAGGCCAGTCCACAACTCACAGCCAGATGGCTAGGCCCACATCTATGTCTTAGAGTCAAGATAGTGCAGAAACCTTCACATCGGCAATTTAAATATCTTCACTGGACCAGGAAAAGACATTTCCCAGACTGGATCCTTAATCTTGCACTGTAAACTGGATTTGACTTATAGATTTACATAATTTGGATATTGTTTCGGAAGGAGGAAATCGTAAGGAATTCAGAGATTGTAGATATATTTTGGAACAAGGGAGTAATTTCTACATAAACTGTGTGTGTGTTTCGTGATTAATGAACTTAACCATCTTGGAGAACTACTGTCCTAGTCATGTGTATTTGTCTTTACTTTAGTAAATAGGCTGTAGTAATTGTTACACAACAACTGGACTGGTTATCCTCACTGAGATTTCACGACACTCCAGACCCCATTCCAAAAACAAAACGATATAACACCACAAACTCACATTGAGACACCCTCGCAGATAACACTAGCGTGGTTCATGACAGTCTTCACCCACCCCCTTCAGAAATATCCTCTAACCATTCAGACATCCTTGGCCTTAGCACCAGGAGGCAACATACCATCTTGGAGTCTCCTTTGCAGCCACAGAAATGCCTATCTATTCCCCTTATAATTGAATTCCCTACAACCATTTCATTCCCACACTTTTTATTCCATCCCTGTGCAACAGAGCCAATCATGGTGCAATGAATTGGGCTGTTGCAACTTTCCCGAGAGGCCATTCCCCTCAACAGTATCCAAAGCCATATATCTGTTTTGCAGGGGAATGGCCACAGGAGATTCCTGCACTGCCTGCCTCGTCCTCTTGTTTCACTTTGTCCACTTGTTCACTTTGCCAAATGTACAGATAAACCCAGCACTGTGGGTGCACCTACACCACGTGGCCTGCAGCAGCTCACGAAAGCAGCTCACCACCAGCTAGCTTCTCAAGGGCAATTAAAGACACCCCATAAAAGATTAAAACAAAGATGCTTCTCCCACAATGTGATGCAGACTTATCATATTATTGTGCATTCTCAAGGGCAATTCGATATGGGCTTCAAACACTGGCCTAGCCAACAACACCCACGTCCCAAAAGTGAATAAATAAAATGTTCCCGGTGATCTATATTATCTTCCTGCTGGAAAGCAACACCACCCCAAACTAACACTGCTCATCAACTTTTGTCGACTGATTTTAAATGTTCCCTATCACAAATACAGCTGGACTTTTTTTCTTCATGAGAAAGTAATTTTGCATCATTTAAACCACCCAAAAGGCAACAGAAACAATCCCAGTGATTTCATCATAAACTTTTGCTCGCCACAAAACCAAAAGATCATCTTATGAAAACATTGCTTTCAGTGCCTTATGAATTGGGCTCCAACTTATAAATATAAGCATCTGTAGAAATTACTACAGAATCACATTTAAAGAAACAGCTTCATCTGCATCTCATGAAGGCCAAGAATCCCTTATTCATCGACACCAAAACGAAACAATTAAATTCACCGCTGTATCTGACACATCAGGCTTAATTCACGTCTTTGTCAGTAATATACTGACCAGCTCTCTGCAGACAGTGAATGCTGCTAATTCTAGAATGAAGAACTGCTCACGGCATTGTGCCCTTCTGCTATCATTTGTTGCTTTGTCTAGTGAACAGATCGCACAAACAAACCCTTTGGTTATTTACTTTCTTGAACCTCCATTTCGAGAAAAGCAATTGCCATTGAGCTTAACAGAAGCCACAGCTATTCAGACACGAAACCTCTCAGGAATCAGACATGTGCCCCAAGAATGTCCAAAATATTGTTGCAGGGAATGGCATATTATTTGGACAAAGCATATGGATGATATTGAAATAGTGTAGGTTAGATGGGCTTTAGATTGGTTTCACAGGTCGGCGCAACATCGAGGGCCGAAGGGCCTGTACTGCGCTGTAATGTTCTATGTTCAAAGCAAAACGCCTGACATGTAAATTGTAAACAGTTTGTTAAAACAGGCATCATAAGATTTGCTACCTCACTGACATCACAAATAATTTTGCCCTCACAAATAATTCCCACTTTTACGGTAAGCATTTAATTGAAAACAAACTGTTTTTTAATCAAAAGCCAAAAATTAAATTTCAATTGGAAAAGTAATAATATTGGAAAGCTTCGCAGGAATACAATTGGTTTTGAAATAATGATACTTCGTGTTCTCAAAGCAATTCACAGTCATCGAAAATCATTACTACAGAGGGGAAAATTGTGTGTCTTGTTGATGAAGTAATTGGTCTTGTGATGTCCATTTTGACACAGTTATAATATGTATGTCAGGCATTTTGCCTTGAAAATACGTTTAATATCCCTTTTTGTTCTCTGAAGGAGGGAAAGTATTCAATACTCAATAGCTTTTGGTTAAAACAAGCATTTGTTCTAAGATACTGATTAACTACTTCAAAGTGGAAGTTCAGGTTGAAGCTTTGTAAGCAACGTAACCAATCACTCACTCAATAAACAGATCAACGAAAATACTTAAAACAAAATAAGCAATTTCATTAGCAAGTAGTTAGCTCAGTGGGTATTGTGGTCATATAGGGTAGTGCCAATTAGTTTTTGAGAGGCAAATCAACTCATCGAATACAAAGTTGCATCAACATACATTTCAGACATTGGACAAAAAAAGATCGGGAATACACATATGCCACATTTATGTGGCAAAATTACACCACTGCAATATAAATCAGTTCCCTGTGTTTCCAACTGCATGGAGGAAGCCACATTAACCATGGTACCCCATTCCCACCATTGACACAGTACTGAGAATGCCAAACACGCAGCCAGTGTAGGTATTAGCCATTTCTTTTGGTCGTCAGTACAGAAAAACAAGTGACTTTCATATTGTTGGCTTGTATCTGTATGGCACTGAAGTAATTTTACAACATAAACTGAGCTTTATTCCTCTGGAGATCAACGTGGTCAGTTTTCTTTCTCTGCTAACTACTAACATGCACTTACAAGGGTATCTGGACCAAAATCACTTGAAAAAGGCTGAAAAATCAATCATATTTTTAATGGCAAGCTTAACGTGCACTTGCGAAAATATGGCCACGGGATAATGTTGCTTCGTACAGATCTCTATCATTCAATGTTTTCCACGGCATTCAACACTTTTTTTTCTAAAGCAAGTCTGTCAACATCCTTCCAACAGTTTAAAATTAGTTTCAGCCGAACTTTGATTTATCCCCCAGAATTTTTGCAACACAAAGCTTTGCACAAAATGCCACACGGCTGAACAGTCCACCCATTCATCTACTTTTCTTGATGAATAAAACACTTCTTTTGTCATTTGTATGTTACTTGCCTTCATTCCAATGGTTTGAACATGCTTATTTCAAGTCAAATCCTGGGACATTCAATTGTCTGCCAACTTCCATTTTCACTGGAGAAAACGCAAGCCTGCCATTATTCCTAGAGCTAATAATTTCAGCCCAGACTGTAACACTTGGCATCTCTGCTGTTTCATGCTTTTATCAAATCTGTAAAATGCTGTTCTCCACATGAGAAGAGATGTTTAAATGTCAGGTGCCTTTGATGCAGCATGCAGTGTGTTCATCCTGCTGTCATCATGAAGGACAATTCCAACATGCATACAGAAACAAGAACAGCATTGTGCTTCCCAGGGTGTGCATGCTCTTATATCAGGGGCAAGAAATGGAGACATGCATGAGAAGTCAAAAGATAAATCCTGCCTTCTATTCTTAAATCTTCCCATGCCAGCCACTCCTTTTCACAAAAGGAGATGGGCGAGCAAGCAAATTTGCCCCAAACTCCACCATTGCGAGCTTGGAACTGGATAAAACGTCTTCAGAGTTTCTCTCATTCCCTGAAGGAGAGCATATGTATCTCTCCCAGTTATCCATTCGACCATACTATACTGTCGCACATTAAACATCCAGCTCGTGGGACCACCAACTGGCTGTGCAATGTGAATCGTGTACACAGTGGGCAGCACAGTGGTTAGCACTGCTGCCTCACAGTGCCAGGGACCTAGGCTCGATTCCCAGCTTGGGTCACTGTCAGTGCAGAGTCTGCATATTCTCCCCGTGTGACTCAGGTATTATCACAGTAACTTCATTGCAGTGTTAATGTAAGCCTAACGTGATACTACTAAATAAACTTTAAAAAACATTTAAAAATTAATCAGGAGGTACTGAAATTTAAATTGGGAGGGCCAAATTAGGGTTGATAGAAATAAATCCAAAACAAAAACAGTCAAGTAACAAATTTTATTTTCCACTCACTAACTATCAAGTAGCAATATTGTTCTCTGCTAATAAATCCACAATTTCTAATTTTCCCCTTGTTCATCCTTCATGACTAATTCAATCTTCCAAAACTCAGTTCACCCAAAGTAGAAACACATTACATTTTAGAAAATAAAATGAATGGATAAACCATCACATCTTCTTTTAGTACCAGAAGCAAATACAATCAAAATGAGTGCCTGCTTATAAATAAGATCATCCCCTGAAATCACTGTGTGACTGTGATGGAGTAATACCTCACGCTGTGCATTTATATACACACACATTGCTATTTCGAAAGTTAAAACAGCATCATGGCTGAACAAGATCTGTAAAATGTCTGAACCGATCGATGCATGTCTGTGACCCCACAACAAAAGAAGCCACTTTGCAGTTTCATGGGAGTCCACACCTTGTTATTTCTGAGGAGCTACTGATGATCACGTGGGACTAACTTTAAAGAGAGCTATGCAAAGACTTTTTGCATTTCATAACTCAACTGGCCCACAAGAGACACAGGGTCAGCTAAGGCAAAGGCAACTTGAACATTCCTTTCAACTATAATGGCTGGGATGTTTAGCTGTCTTTGAGGCCCAGCCAAATTCCAGACAATGTTTAAGACCTAGTGGAGAGATGGGTGGGGTGTCATATGACATTGCCTTGCTGAACTGTTTAGCTCATTCTGCTCCTTGAACATCTGCCCAGCAGGCCACATAGAAAGGAGCTCTGCCTAGGTCGAACCTGTGGCCCTATCTACACTGCATCTTTTGGAAATGCTGTACCATCACCGACAAGACTGATGGATCTTATCTAAGAAAGGATATACTTGCCAAAAAGGGAGTGCAGCCTTCGTTCACCAGGCTGATTCCTGGCATGGAAGGATTGTCTAATGAAGAGAGCACGGGTCGACTGGAATATTCACTGGAATTTAAAAGAATGAAAGGGGATCTAATTCAAAAGGTAACTTGTGTTTACTGAATAAAGTCAAAGGGTGAGAGTTAAAATGTCAGGTGGTCTTACTGAGCTAAAGAATGGGAGACATCATGTCTGCAGTCATTCCAGTAAAAAAGAGATGGTGTTCATGTGGTTTCCCAGAATTAAGTAAAACTTTGGAATTAGAAGGTAGTTCATTTGCATTTCTTCATTGGAATAGGCACATTGCCATGGAGAAGGGTGGAGCTCAGTGAGATTCTCTCTTTTGAATCTCTCTCTGTAAATTCAGTTCGGGCATGTGCAACAGGCAAGAGGTTTGGAAAAGCAGCTAAGAGACTATGTCAGCATTGGGTCTTATGTAGCCCATTTAAAGTCAAGAGATGAAGTCAAACCTACATGTAGAGTAAATGGTAGATGTATAGACCAAATGCAGCCTGCAATTGGGAGTTGGTATTTAGTATAAGACAGAGTTAGGAAGGACAAAATGATTGTAAGATTTGTTTAACTGGAAGACAAATGAAGAAAACGATAGTAATCCTTTTAATAAATGCAGTTAACCTTGTCGCAGTTGAAGTTCTGGATGTGCCTGGCTTGGTTGCAATAAATAGTAGTGGACTACTGGAAACCAAAGGTGTTTGCCTTTGTTTTAAGTGACTGCGTACGAGTTGCAGTAAGCCCAACTTTGAGCTGTGGAATCCAAAGCAGTGAGGTCTGAAATGCAGTTGGAGGATCAATTAGCCAAAAGCTATTGGAATGGAAGGACTCCGAGGAAATATTGTACCTTTGTGAATAGCTGAATTCCAGAGAGTCACGATGTTCCCTTGGTTCCATCCCAGAGAAAACTACAATGAACCTTCAATATTTCGAAAGGGAACTCTTGGGGTGGGGGCTGTGGTGATGAGAAGTGAAAAGTAGATTTGAATTTATAGCGCAAGTCTTTATAAGCTATCATGTTGACAGTGCTTATTACTTTGTTCATTTTTTTTGACATACAATAAAGTGTGCTTTTGCTTAAAACACAAAATCTTATGATGTAGTTCTGTCAATTAATTGCTGGCTGCTCAGATTTCTTCTTCAAATATTAACGGTCCCAAAGAGGATCGTAACAACACACATGGATGGATGTTATCATCCTATAAACAGAAGGAAGCTAGACTCTCACATGGGCAAGACACTGAGTTCATATGGCAGCATGTTTAAGTCAATTTAAACTTCAAAATTAGAGGGACAAAAAGTGTTAAAAATCACTTTTTGTCTGAAATAAACGACCTTTTATGGACACTCAACACTCACGGACACACATTTTAAAATGAATGACAGCAACAATGAGAATTTACTCAGTAATCATTGCATAAATCTTAGCACTTTCCTCACTCCCCCTTTTTGCGCCTTGCATCTTTGTCTAGCTGGGATGTGAAGACATCTGAACTGAAGCTTGCAAATCACTTCTCAATGCTGTTCTGTGAGGGCAGGTGGTGAGAAGCAGGAGTGGATTCACAGCTACAATTTCCAACAGTTAACAGCTCTGGAAGTGAGAACTTAGAATCCTGCAGTTGGCAACAGAAAGTTAGAAATGCAGGATGCCAAATTATTTTAGGAAAGTACAGCTGCCCTTCACACAATAAAGGGAAAACAACTGGTCTTAATTTCTCTTAGGTTGCATATTTTCTGGTTAGCAAGGAATAGGTAATTCAGAATCATTCCAGTTACTGGTGCAATACTGCTAACTCAATGAAAGAAGTCTCACAACAGTAGGTTAAAGTCACGAGCTTTCGGAGCGCTGCTCCTTCATCAAGTGAGTGATTAGTTCACAAACACGGCATATATAGGCAAAGTCACTATTGTAAGATAATTACAGATCAGAATGTGAAGAATGGTTGGAATGCTAGTCTTTATAGGGAATCAAGTCTTTCCATGCACAGTGTTTGTACCTGTAGAGAGGGATAATCTCAGGTTAAAGAGGTTTGAATTGTCTCAAGCCAGGACAGTTTGTAGGATTTTGCAAACCCCAAGCAGTATGGTGGGGGTTACTAGTAGTGTGACATGAACACAAGATCCCAGTTGAGGTCGTCCCACCTCATTACTCAATGATGGTATTATCAATATCGGTGCCTGCCAAGTGGAGTGCTCAATACAGGCGTCATTGTTCAGGACTCCGGATTCCAAATTAAGGGCATTCTTTTCATACTCAGCTTTCTGAATGTGCAGCCCTTCCTCCAGGTGATAGAGGGTTGGGAACACAGCCTATAACTTATTCTAATTCCTGAAAAATATAAGCTTAACAAATGTCAGTTTAGTCACTTTCATTAAGTACGTTATGGGGTTACTTTCTGAATTTGGAAAGATTTAATTAGTAAGCACAACATTAAAACTCACTGAAATCGTACAGCAAATCAATCTTGAATCTGGAGGTGTGAGGTAATCTATTTGGGGAAAGCAAACAAGGCAAGGGAATGAATGGTCAGATGCTGAAAAGCACTGAGGAATCCAATCTGGAATATAAAGCTAGTCTCAGTCATGGTGATTATGACAACTATCATCAATTATTGGTTCACTAATATCCTTCAGCGAAGAAAATCTGCCATCCTTACCCGATCTGGCCTACATGTGCTTCCATAGCAATGTGGTTGACTTCTAAATGCCTCTGAAATGGCCTAGCAAACCACTCAGTTCAAGGGCAATTAGGGACGAGCAACAAATACTGGCCTTGGTAGAGACACCCATATTCCATTGAAAAAAAGAGGGACCATGGAGTGCATGTTCACAGATACTTGCAAATGGCTAGACAGATAGATATGGTGGTCAGGAAGGCATTTGGGATCGTGCCTTCATTGACCAAGGCAGAAAACATAAGAGCAAAGAATTAACGTGGAACTGCGCAAAAAAACTGATTAGGCCACAGCTGGAGCACTGCGTGCAGTTCTGGTCACCTCACTATAGGAAAGATATGATTGCACTCGAGAGAATTTGGAAGAGATATGGAAGATATTTAGGAGGATGTTGCCTGGACTGGTGAATTTTCAGGACACATCGTTCCAAAGGAAATTGAGCTAAAGGAGCCCCGAGATCAAACCTACCAGAAGTTTTTTAAATTTTATTGAATGTAGATGTTGCTGGCAAGGCCAGCATTTATTGCCCAACCCTAATTGACCGTCAGAAGGTGGTGGTGAGCTGCCTTCTTGGACCGCTGCAGTCCATGTGGTGTAGACACAGACACACACACAGACACACACACAGACACACAGACACACACACAGACACACACACAGACACACACACAGACACACACACAGACACACAGTGCTGTAGGAGAGGAGATCCAGGATTTTGACCCAGTGGCATTGATGGAACGGCAATCTAGTTCCAAGTCAGGATGGTGTGTGGCATGGTGGGGAACTTGTATATGGTGGTGTTCCCATTCATGTGCAGCCCTTCCTCCAGGTGATAGGGGTCATCAGTTTAGAAGTTGCTGTCAAAGGAGGTTTGATGTGCTGCTGCAGTGCAATTTGTATGTGGTACACACTGTTACCACTGTCGGTGCTGGAGGGAGTGAATGTTTCAGTCAGCATGGTGAGTGGCTTTGAGGGGAACTTCCCGGTGCTGTTCCCACGTGTCTGCTGCCCTCGTCTTTCTAGATGGTAGCCGTCGTGTGTTTGGATGGAACCTTGGCGAGTTTCTGCAGTATATCTTGTAGATGGTACATGCGGCTGCCACTGTGCATCAATGGTGGTGAAAGTGAATATTTGTAAAACAGGTGCCGATCAAGTGGACTGCTCTGTCCTAATGTTGTCGAGCTTGAGTGTTGTTGCAGCTGCATTCATCCAGACAAGACAGAGATTATTTCATCAAACACCTGGCAGGCTTTGGGGAGTCAGGAGATGTGTAACTTGCCACAAGATTCCTAGCCTCTGACCTGTTCTTGTAGCCACAGTATTTATGTTACGAGGCCAGTCTCAGTTCCATTTCTGGTGTATAAAATTGAGGGAGTTCTAGATAAAATGGATAGGGAGGCTCCGTAAGTCCTTTAGTTGAGGGGTACAAACCAGGGGATCTAGTCTTAGGATAAGAGGCCAAAAGGTTAGAGGAAGTTCAAGGGGAGTTTGTTTTCACACAGAAGGTGGTGAGAATTCACAGCTGGAAAGGGTGGTGGAGGCAGAAACCTTCATGACATTTTAAAAATATTTGAACGTGCACTTGAAGTGACGGAACCTACAAGGTTCCAGACCAAGAGCCAGAAAGTGGGATGAGGCTTGATTACTCCTCCTCAGTCGACAAGGATACAAGGGGCCAAATGGATTCCTTCCATACTATAAGTTTCTATGATTCTATGAAAAGTTTGCTATTTGGGCCATCATGTTGGTCTTGGTCTTCCAGTCGTACGATAAATATTACAGAAGAATAGACAATAACATTCAAAAATCTGATTCAAGAAGCTGATAATTTTATGCAATGAATGACACTTGAATGGTTCTACTCTTGTAAGCTGATGCAAAATTTAGAATTGATGGAGATGCAGTGGTTATCCACATTCCAAATATATCAGATAGTAGCAAATCTATTTTGGCATCACTCTTGTATTCTCTGCAATCTGGGTTACAGTGGTTATATAGGACTGTTAAACAGCCTGGCTTTTTAAGGCCATAGCTCGGATATTTCATGCAGGGAACTGATCTCAATGTGCATATCCTGATGTCATTGAGCGCTGTTGTAAGTTTCACTGGATTGACAGTTTCTTGGTTCATCGCCTTGTGGGGTGTCAACTTGTCTTTAAGTGAGGAAAAAAAACAGGAAATAACTGATTCTCAGTTTATACAACTTCAAAAATAAAGATTGTTGTTCAGTTATGGTCTGTTGGATAAGTGTGATTGAACCACAGAAGTTTACAGCAGGGAAGAAGGCCATTCATAGAGTCATAGAGGTTCATAGCATGGAAACAGTTGGGCACGTCAGCCCAACTTGTCCATGCCACCCTTTTTTTTTAAACGACTAAGCTCGTCCCAATTGCCCGCATTTGTCTCATATCCCTCTATACCCAACTTACCCATGTAACTGTCTAACCGCTTTTTAAAAGGCAAAATTGTACCCACTTCTACTACTAACTCTGGCAGTTTGTTCCAGACACTCACCACCCTGAGAGAGAAAAAATTGCCCCCCTGGACCCTTTTGTATCTCTCCCCTCTCACTTTAAACCTATGCCCTCTAGTTTTAGACTCCCCAACCTTTGGGAAAAGATATTGACTATCTAGCTGATCTATGCCCCTCATTATTTTATAGACCTCTATAAGATCGCCCCTCAGCCTCCTACGCTCCAGAGAAAAAAGTCCCAGTCTATTCAGCCTCTCCTTATAACTCAAACCATCAAATCCCGGTAGCATCCTAGTAAATCTTTTCTGCACTCTTTCCAGTTTAGTAATATCTTTTCTATAATAGGATGACCAGAACTGTACACAATATTTCAAGTGTGGCCTTACCAATGTCTTGTACAACTTCAACAAGACATCCCAACTCCTGTACTCATTCAGCCAACTTCGTCCATGCTGGTTCTTTATTATACATTTCTAAACTAAGTCTAATGTTCCACACGCTCCTCAAAGCCTCACATCTTCCACTGCTTCAAAAATTTGACCAATTCTCTTAAAAGGTGCAATAGTCTTGACCTCAATTACATCTTGCACTTTAGTATTCTATACTACAATAATCTTGTGAATAAAATAAATTTCGACCAATCTCTCTCCTCACTCTCCACGACTGTTTTAATTGATGACCCTTCCAGACATCTGCCCAGAGGAAACGGTCTTTCATTATTTATTCAAACAAAACCCTCCATAATTGTTGGAACCTCTCAAGTCTATTAAGCCAATTTCCACTAGCAAACTAAAAAGGCTAACATCTCAAATCGCGCCTCATAACTATAGTTTCCCATCCTTGGCAATATCTTGAGCATAACGGGCATTCAATGCCACCAATTTTGTATCTCCATCATTTGCCGGCTTAACTAGACCATTTTTTTTTTAAAAGGCTGCATTCTGCTTCACACTAACAAGGTCAAGCCCATCTTGTAGTAACACCTTGCAATATCTTCATTCACTAACCATGAGTGAAGTAGCAACTGACCAGCATCAGATGATTAGAAGAGCCACTTCAATTACTCTGTAATTGAACAATACGCAATTATTCAGGTAGTTGAGGAGAGTTGGAGAAAACATTTATTTCTGTTTGTTCTACTAACATTTCTACCCATATTTTAAGCATGCTGTGAGAGTGTCTGTGGGAAGCAACTGCAGTATTCTGCCAAGACCCCGAACAAAGCAAACTGTCTTTGACTAAGTCTAGCCCAGGGCCTAATGAATAAGACACTTGTGAAGTGTAGGTATTAAGATAAAGAATACATCTCGAAATAATCCATTGTTTTATGTTTAAGGCAATGCATGCAGATTGGCAGTTAATCCTCACAACATTATTAACAACAATTGTGGGCTGAGGTGGGATGATGCCAGAATTAGGTATAAAAGAGGTTTCGGGAATCATCTTGTGAAGGGAAAACGATTGTATTGTGTGTTCACCAGAACAGAGACAGAATTGCTGACATGGAAAAATGGATGGTTTAGCACTAGGCCCAGGGACAGAGGCAGAATTCCTGTTGGCTCGACCCCAGATAGTGCGATTTCCTTCCAAGACAGATGCAGAATTCCTGTCAGGGTTGAGGTCATTTTCCACTACTCATGAACTACCCGTCCCCTCCGCCCCCCCTCCTTTGAAATTGTGAAGTCTACAGTGTAATATTAAGTATACCTTTTGATTCTTTTGCACCTTCAGTTAATTGGTAAGTGTATTTTGTTCTCATTTTTTTATTTATTCAATAAACTTTGGTATTATTTGCTAATTCTGTGTCGGAATCTTTGCCCAGTGGTTATATCTCTGCTGAATTAAAAAAGTTAAAAAGGGGTTATTTGGGGGTCCAGTAATTCAGCTGTGCACAATAAAATTAAATAAAGTCTAAATTTATTAAATTATCCCCTTTTCTTTTAAAAGGGGAAGAGTAATGGCAAGCCAGATAAACTCCAAACCCCCAATATGGACTCAGTACCAAGTCAAGCTGGACTATTCATTATCCTGACTACAATTGAGATTTTCCAGTGGTTCGCCATTGGCCGCTGGTGTAACCTTCTGGTCCCGCTGATATCCATGGAGATTCACATGGTTTGCCTGTCCCACTGCTGGGAAACCCACTGCAAGGATGGGATAAGGGGATCACATTCGGAGAAGGTGGCGGGAAGGACTGGAAAATCCTGCCCTACGTTTGCAGACCCCACCTTCCTTCACTTTACCAACAGCAAGCATATCTTCAGTTGTCAAACACTACGGAACTCCTTCTTTAAATGTGTACCACTTCCCTTTTCTCCTCCATAAATATACTCATTAAAACCCACCTCTAAAAGCTTTGTCACCCTTTCTTTATCTCCTATTTTGACTCAGTTGACAAGTTCTTGTTTACAAAGCTTTTAAAAATGTCACCCATAAAATCATACTTCAGCATAAATGCTATCAGGAGAGAAGCATAGAGGAAAAAATTGACAGATGATGGGAAAATGTCCTTGCATATTGGTATAAATAAAGTGACTATAACTTTATTCACAGTACAATCTCCTTTAACTTTCACTCTTTGAACACTGATGCACTGAAATACTATTTGCATCGGCCAGGGCTGCCAAAGTTCTAAATTAGGCTCATCCTCTTGCTGCAATAGCACCCTCAGTGAAAGTAGTCTAACTTCAACAACTTTCTATAGCTTATATTACATTTATAGCAGCAAAGGACACACAGCAAAGCTTTGTCAACTTCACTTACAGTGGCATGAACATTCTGAAACACAATGATCGATCGGTTCATGCACAGTGGACTCCAATTTGAATTTTGACCCCTTGACATTGTATTCATTTGAATGAAAATGGTGTGAACAGAATGAAATCTTCTGGTTTATGCAAAGGACAGTCCATTTCTTTGGAGATAAAACTACTTGCTTAACTGGAGGTGACTTTCTATTTCTAGTACTTACATTGGCTTTACATAAAATGGCACCTGAAAAATCTGAGGTGACAAAGCAGCTTTTCTTCAAACTCACTCACTGATTGGAGCAAATAACTCCACAATTTAAAACTTTCCCAACTCGTGCCTTCAACTAAAGTGAATTTGTGATTAAATTGTGCGAGTCTATCACAAGGGTTCTTCACTGGAACTGCATTCATTTTCAAACAAGACTAATCGAATGAAATAATCTCCTCTTTAAGGAATCCAGGTTAATACAAGTCCCAATTTTTTGGATAAGCAAGAATTATTTGCGGCGACCAGAGGAGCATTCCTGCTCCTTCCATCCCAGAAAGAAACCAAAGAAGAATTTAAAACTTTACTTGCCTGGACCTCCAGTCCTGGATCTGTTTCTTCAGGATTCACTGGTACGGTTGGCACTGAGCGCAGCTTATCCAGCTGAAGGTTAAAATTGTGTTGAGGTCTAAATAACATCATCAGACACCAACATTGGTGATGCGCGACAATCAAGCACGAGGTACAAGGCTTCAGCGATTGAAGGCTTTTATTGACAAACAATGGAACTATCTAACACGAGTACACCAATCCAGACTGGAGGGGTCCCGCCTGAGCAGAGGGTCTTATACCTCTCCCCAGGAGGCGGGGCCCGACCGGGATGTGCCATAACAGCATCCACCACAGGTATATTAATCCCACAGTGTAAACACCCTAACCCAACAACATTATAACAACCCCCACAGTGGCAACACCCTAACCCAACAGTAACATTGGAATAACCCCACAGTGGTAACCAACGATGGTTCACCACAATTGGCGAATAAGACCCGGCTGCCTGAGCTGAGGATTCAGGTTGCCTGAAATCCAAGAGCTCGAGTAATGGCAACAGTGCAGAGAGTATGGGGAGGGGATGCATTAACGTTCACCCCTTACTGCCCCATTTGGTCAAAGGTGGGGCTTAAAATTGGGGTTATAAACCTGGCTTTGAAACACATGTATGTAATCTGCAGTCTCCTTTGTTGTTCCAGTGCTGTGCAACCCACCTCACAATAAAAGACAACATGGGATCAATCACACCAAGTGCCCTTGGCTAAATTTTGCAGAAATGCTTCTCCAAGTATGGCACACATGGCAATACATGACTGTCTTGCACACTCCCATAGCAAGACCCCTTATTTCTTCATACACTGCCCAGTTGGTCTCACATCAAGATTGATAAATAAGCTCCAATTACAAGGAATGATTCATAGTGGCCTTTTCAGGTGAGTTTGACACAACATCAATTAGATAGTGATCAGCAAAAATCGTTTCAGAACAGATTGTTCCTCCTGACTATAGGATCATAACATTATGGCTACTGTATTTTTAAATGACTAAAACAGCACACAAGAAATTCTTATTGGCGTACTTACAATTCCCATTTTTAAATGTCAATATTCTCCACTACCACAATCAAAAGAATGCTAATATTTATCAACTTATTCTTGGGAGGTAAAACAAAATCATCTTTATCCTTCTCCCCATTACCCATCCACCTACTGACTGGTTTTGAGCAATCTCAAATTACCTCAAGTCAATCATTGTATCCATTTGCAGTGCAGCGACTGGCAACTGTGGTTCCACCCCGTTTCCACATGAGTAGGATGGGAATAGAGGGATATGGTGCCCGGAAGGGTAGGGGGTTTTAGTTCAGACGGGCAGCATGGTCAGTGCAGGCTTGGAGGGCTGTAATTCCTGTGCTGTAATTTTCTTTGTTTACTGATAAGATTCCTGGATGGTTTAAACATCCAACGGTGCTCTTGGTAAGGGAGCTTGGCATGTTAGCAAAGCATCCATTCCACATTAAAAATTTTCAACATTTGAGTAGGCAGGGCAAAGAATCACTACCTCCTGAACATATGAACTAAACAACGCAACCGATTTCCCGTGATTACAGAGTTCATGAGTTTTATTAGATTCCACATTATATTAATAAATAAATTTGTCAATAGTGTGCGGCACAGTGGTAAGCACTGCTGTCTCATAGCACCAGGTACTCGTGTTCAATGCCAACCTTGTGTGACTGTGTGGAGTTTGCACATTCTCCCTGTGTGGATTTCCTCTGGATGCTCCGGTTTCCTCCCACAGACAAAAGATGTGCAGGTTAGGTGAATTGGCCATGCAAAATTGCCCCTTAGTGTCCCAAGATGTGTCATTTAGGGGGATTAGAGGGGTAAATGCTCCACCGGAGAGTTGCTGCAGGCTTGATGGGCCAAATGGCCTCCTTCTGCATTGTAGGGATTCTAAGGAATCCAAACCCAAAAAAATGATTTGGGTACAATTAAAAAGTGGAGAAAATAAATGCTGAAATCAAAATCTTTTCAGTCTGGCTCTTTCTTAACAGAAATTTATCTTCTACTTGTTGAAGCACTCCAAGTGAAGCATTTGTGAAGTCATTTTACCCTTCCTACTACAGAAGTAAAAAGGAATTCTGAGAATCTTAACCTCCATGTTAGATGCTACCACACAATGATTTATAACCATGGCAACACAGCAGAGTTAAAAATTCAACGATTTATAAATAGCATTTCTGATCTTTCTTTTTATTGATCTGATAAAACAATTACACCAATTTGGCCATAAATATTTTTACATATTATTTTAATTCATATGTTAAATATTTTACGTTGCGTTTACACCTTATCCTTCACAGACCTCTTTTGAACGGAAAATGCATCTTATAAATTCATTCCTTTCGTACAATTTTGTATCATTCCTATCTTAATAAGTGGAGCAATTTCTTTGATTTATCATACGTTCTGCTAGTCTGCACAAAGTATTATATGCTATAATAATTGCTCATTGAAAGTTTTAATCAACTTAGTGGTATACAACTGTAAATTCAGGTCCAGCAATAAAGAAGCACAGTGCATTCTGATCAGCACTGGTAGAACGGAGCTAAAAATGTAATTTAAATGACAAAAGACTCTTGTTTTGTCTTTTGCATAACGTATTTATTTCCCTCCAAACTCTTTATGAAGCCTTAAACACAAGGAGTTTTATATCACTCCTGTATCTGGAGAGGCACTTCAAGGGCCTCTCACACTTCAAGGTGGATGAGAAGAAAAATATCATTGTTTGCAGGCCTTTCTCCAGTGCTCTCCTTCTTCTTTACTTTAATCAATGATTTTATAGTTCATGCTTCTCTGAACTGTCCCTGATCCTTCAGAACTTGAAATTTACAGGTTCTTCCTACTTCTACAAACCCACAGTATTGAAAACAAGATTGTTGACACGCTCTTGCTCGAATCTGCTTCTTTCATAACATCTCAAAATTAGGCCTTTCTTTCTCTACCTGAATGTTTCCTTCCTCCTACAATCCTCAGCCCTTTAAGATCTAAATCTGTCCTCCCCTAATTTTCATTTACTGATTTAAATATTTGCTCTTCTGAACCTTGACAGTACTCTCAATTATTGACTATCAATTTCAGGGATTTCATAATTTGAAAAAAAATCATTTGTGACACGAACTGAAAATAGTCAAATGCAAAAAAGGCAAATGAGCAGGTCACTACTTAAAAATGGAAGCAGAGAGAAAACGGGGAATTATAAACCAGTCAGCCTCATGTCGGTTCTGGGGAAAATGCTAGAGTCCATTATAAAAGATTGAATAGGAGAGCACTTGGAAAACAGTGGCAGAATCAAACAGAGTCTGGATTTACGAAAGGAAAATCATGCTTGATAAACTAATGGATTGCTTCGCGGATGTAACTAGTAGAGTTGATGAGGGAGAGCCAGTGGATGTGGTTTATTTGGCCTTTGACAAGTACGATATAAAAGATTAGTATGTAAAACTAAAGTGCATGAGATTGAGGGTAATGTACTGAGATGGATAGAAAACTAGCTGGAAGACAAGAAACAAAGAGCAAGAATAAACAGGACTATTTCTGAATGGCAGGCAGTGTCCACTGGGGTATCGCAGAGATCACTATTGGAACTCCCACTATTCACAACATATATTAATTATTGAGATGAAGGAACTAAATGCAATATCTCCAAATTTGTAGATTGCATTAAGCTGGGTAGGAGGGGTGAGCTGTGAGGAGGATGCAGAGGTCCACCATTGTGATTTGGACAGGCTGAGCGAGTGTGCATGACAGATGAAGTTTAAACAGGATGACAGATTATTATGCGAATGGTTATAAATTGAGAGAGCAGAATGTGAAATGAAAACTGGGTATCCTTGTACACCAGTCGCTGAAAGTAATATTCTAACAGGATTGGACAGGGTACATGCAGGAAGGATGTTCCTGATGGAGGGACAGTCCAGAACCAGGGGTCATGGTCTATGGATACACATGGGGTCATGGTCTATGGATACTAGGTAAACCATTTAGGACTGGTGAAAAACATTTCTCCTCATCTCAGTGAGCGGTGAGCCTGTGGAATTCACTACCACAGAAAGCAGTTGAGACTAAAACATTCTTATGTTTTCATTACTCTTGGGGCTAAAGAGATCAAAGGCTATGGGGGGAAACCGGGAGCTGGATGATCAGCCAAGATCAGAACGAATGGCAAATCAGGTTCCAAGGGCCAAATGCCTACTCCTGCTCCTATTTTCTATGTTTCCATGTTTCACAGCTTTGATTTTCTGACAATACAAAGATTTTTTAGAATAAACTTCCATAAGATCCAACAGATAATTACTTACAGTCTCCATTACTTCATAAACCTTGCACTTGTTGCTGCTAACTGAGCAGTTTATTGAGGGCACTTTATAATGGTATAAAAAAAGCCAAAAATTTATATTGATTTATTAATAAAATGCATCAGCATGGATTAATTGCATGCAGGTGGTGAGCATTCTCTGAGGATTCACTTGAGCAATGTGGGTGTCATTTTGGGAAGTGCAGAATTGTAATGTGCAACTTAGTGAATTGTATAAACTAAGATTGGCTCCAGTTCCATTTTCCACCAACTGACTTTCTGGAGTACAGCACTACATTATATACAAGGCATTTGAGGCATTACACATGGATGCAAAATGTGTCATATCTTTTTGGAAGTTATCTTTATCCAATTTTGTCATACACTTCAGAAATATTTTTAGTGAAAATATTGCAATATGAGCATATTAGTTAACACCCTGTGGCACTGTACATAAGGAGTGAAGGCCAAATATAGTCTACAGGTGAAGCAGGCTTGGAGGTCGAGAGAGAGTGAACCAGAGTATGCACACATAACTCAGTCCCCTTCTTGTGTTCATAAAATCAAGTCTGAAATTTATATTCACATCATAAATTCCTTTACCCATATTTATAATAGAAACAGCCTTTATAAATCTGCTATGCGTCAATTATCCTTTAATACAGAGAGAGATAATACTGCAAACACACATGTTTAAGCAGAAAACGCATTATTGTGTCAACAGGCAACTGAGTTAAGAACAGAATTAAAATAGTACTTCCAAAGGAGGAGTTTGTTTAGACTGGGAATTCATAGAGAAGTTCAATTGGAGTTTAAGCAATTGGCAATGGCAAATGGACAGAATGGTGACTCGCAAAAGGTCGGGAAAGAGGAGAAATAAGTTAGAGCAGGATTACCCGTAACAAATTACATTATCAAACACTTCTGAAGCAAAATGTGAAGACAGACTTTTGAGAAATTGCGGCAGGAGATTTATGGGTCTTTAACATTACAATTGGGTGGAACAGGATACAAACAGGCCGCTTCTGATGTTTGATGGCTCTAAAACATAGATATATGATGGATCTACAAGACTGGGGAGGGTGGGAAGAGACAATGTTTTGGAACTTTTGCAGGACTTCCCACTCCACAACTCCCCCCCGCCCCGCTTCAAAGCAGGAACACAAAATCTACCCCAGCCCCCAATTAAAATAATGGAAATTACAAACACTCAAACATTTATACTTATTCAGTCACCATAGAACAATGGAGTTAATTTGAAACAGAAGTGTGCAGAATACTATCCCCCACAGCACTCCATAATCCCACGATACAATGTGGGAGAATCTGATTTTCCAAGTTACCACAACATAGCAGAGTTGTCATCATCTAGTGGCAGACATAGTTCCTATTGGAGGTTGGAAAATACCAAAGGCAGTTTGCTACCAAAATAAAATATGACAGATATTTCAGCACCACAAATTTCAAACAGGATTTCAAACAGGTTTATAAGCGAGCAGCACAAACCGGTTCCCCATGACAATGCAGGCTTTTGAAGTGAAGTATGAAAGAAACATTCTAATACATTTCAGCTGTGGATGCCTTGCTGAATTGATTGAGAGGTTTGCCTGTAGGGGAGTAGACACTCCGATTCATCTGCAGAGTGGCAAAGTTGGAATGAAAATATACCTATCACTACACAGCGATATTTAATAAACAAACGTACTAAATTCCACAGTATTCAACAGGGACAGAGGGAAAGGTCCGAGTCCTCCACTGTTGCTGAGGAAGCTATGTAATGGGATGGGCAGTCGGACACAACATGTCACTGAATATAACGGCAAATAATCTTTCAGCTGAATCTCACCTATAGATACAGATGTGTACAGGCTGTAATTCGCAAAACTAATGCATCTTCCTGGAATGAAGGAATAGGCTGTGCTATTATATGTAGGGAAAAAAATCATTTGTTTTTGGTTCATAACAGCTACAGTATTAGGCTCAGATATTTAATTGCGGCGTAAATTAAATGCGGTATTACGCGTAAATTGCAGTGAAGGGTTGGGGTGACACTCTGCTATTATGTACACTTCAATTATAGTCAAGAGAGTTATACAGAAAAGCAATGCACAGCTCCAGACAAAAAAATTGAATTATCTTCACGGAAATCAAAGTGCCTTCAGGCGAGCATGAAAAATGAATGGGCTTCCACAACTTCTTCCACGTTTCTCCCCACACAAAGCTTGTTCGTCACCTGCAGGTAATGATTCTGGAGGATATAATTATTGCCAAACTACTCAGCTCAAATGCCATACACTCACGAACAACAAAATTAGAGGCTGGCCACACCAAATGAATAATTTGAATGTACATATATTTCTTCATAAAGCCTATACTTGTTTCAGTTCAACTACCATTTAATTTATCCAGGACTAAGTAACATTGGTCAGCTATACAAAAGACAAAATAATCTACAGGACATCTGGCGAAAGATTGTTGCTCATACTCTATGACCCTGGAATAAGGCAGGGGAAAACAATCAGATGGAAATACTCTGGTTCACCACATAGAAATTGCTACTGGTCTGTGCATTTGTCAGATGCGACCATTACTCTGTTCAGCTGCAATGCCTCCTGCATTTCAATACACTGACGGCATATTATCCAGAGTCACTCATAAAACAGGCACTTGAACAAGGAACACGTATGCCCATATAACCAACTATAACTCCGGCAAACTCGAGGCGAAAAAGAGACATTTTCTCCATTTACGACAACCATGTCTGGCTCTTCAAGATTGTGTTTAACGTGACCATTGGAATCTAACCACGTCAGAGGTTTCTGTTATGTTTTATTTAGTAAAGACGTCGACCAAAGGAGATCATCAAAAGAGCTGGAAAGAGGTAATTTTTTAAACTGTAATTAAATGACCTCAAACTTTTCCTTCTAAAAAGCTGTACATTATATAAAGAAAGGAACAGGGAAGAGCAACAACTATTTTCATCTTCCTTCCTATATACCCTCCATTAACTAATCTGATTTCCTTCCCAGCTCAGTCCTCAAGCATGACTCTAACCTTCCTATCACGTGTTGGTTCAACTCATCATCTTGCCCTCCTGCCCACATGCCCATCCTTGGCCTGCTGCAGTGAAGCCCAATGCAAAATGGAGGAACAGCAGATAAAAGGAAATTACTGCAGATGCTGGAATCTGAAACCAAGGAGAAAATGCTGGAAAATCTCATCAGGTCTGGCAGCATCTGCAAGGAGAGAAAAGAGCTGATGTTTCAAATCCAGATGACCCTTTGTCAAAGCTTTGACAAAGGGTCATCTGGACTCGAAACGTCAGCTCCTTTCTCTCCTTACAGATGCTGCCAGACCTGCTGAGATCTTCCAGCATTTTTGCTTTTGGTTGGAGGAACAGCATATCATCTTTTGGACTTAACACTGAGTTCAACAACTTAGACTGTGACCTTTCTCCTCCTTCTTGACCCCATTTTTTAATTTCCAAATTTTGTTTTTGTCCCAACACAACAACCACCCCCACCCAAAACAGGACCATCTGTCACTTGATCCTTAGTTCTGCTTTCACTAAGCGCTGACATTTGTTCTCCTAGCCACAGAAATCAAAGAGCCTTTGTACATCAACATGACCAGTCTATCACCATTTAAATACTCTGCCATTCTGCCTTTCCTACTGAAGTGTATATTTTCACACTTAATCATGTTATACTGTATCTGCCGTGTTTTCACCCACTCACTCAACTTATCTAACCTTTTTACATCCTCATCACTCAAATCTCACCAGGTTTCATGTCATCGGCAAACATGGAAATACTTTATTTGATTCCCTCATTCAAATCGCATGCACTTCAATTTTTCACAATAATCTCTTATACGGGACTTTTATCAAAAACTTTCTGAATACACTACAGCCACTCATTTACCCTTATCTACTTTACGAGTTAGCCTTGCAAACAATTGACCCAGGTTTGCTTCCCGACTATCGCCTTTTGTAGGGGTTAGCTTAGCTGGCTGGATGCCTGGTTTGTGTTTGAAGCAATGTCAACAGCGTGGCTTCAATTCCCATATCCACTGAGATTATCCATGAGGGCTGCACCTTCTCAACCTTGCCCCTCACCCGAGTTGTGGTGACACGTAGGTTAAATCACTACTAATCAGCTGTCTCCCTCTCTCAAAGGGGAGAGCAGCCTGTGGTCCTCTGGGACTTTGGCGACGTCTTTCATTTCAGTTACATCCTCAAATAATTCCAGTCGGTTTGTCAAACATGATTTCCATTTCATAAATCCATACTGACTTTGTCTAATCCCACTGACATTTTCTGAACATCCTGTCTGTTATCACATCTTTTATAACAGACTCCAGCATTTTCCCTATACTGATATTAGGCTGACCGGGCTGTAATTCACCATTTTCTCCCTCCCTCATTTTTTTTAAACAGTGGGGTTACATTTGCCGCTCTCCAATCTGCTGGGAATGTTCAGAATATGCAGATTTTTGCAAGATGACAACTAATGAACCCACTTTTTCCAGGGCTGCCCTGGGATGTAAATTTACTCATACTATTTTCTTTCAATTCCTCCTTCTCACTTAACCCTTGCTTCCCTAGATTTGTCTCTTCTGTGAAGACAGAACTAGAGTCGTTGCTTAATTGCTCGGCCATTTCCTTGTTCTCCATCTTCAATACTCCGGTTTCAGGCGATAAAGGGACCCACATATGTCTTCACCAATCTTTTTCATTTTACTTATGGAAGCTTTTACAGTCCACTTACGTGTTCCTTGAAAGTTTACTCTCATATTCTATGTTTCCCTCCTAATCAACCTCTTGGTCAAACCTGAACTTAATTAATGGTTGGAACTATGACATTGATGGATTAGTTTTAATCAAAGACCCAGACTCAATTTGCTCCCCTGGTTGGATCCTGTGATACTGGCAAGCAGTTTCTTTGTGGCTTCCACAGTCTCTGATTTTCCCTTCAGGCTGCAGGAGGAATTTGGACCTTAGGAGATTTCTCAAGCTCTCCCTTTGTCAGATTTCCTCTTTTGCACAAATAAAAGACATCAGTAGAGTTTCCATTCTTCACTAGAGATGTGAATGCACCCAGTCTCTACTTTAATTTCAAACACACACTTGCCTTCTCACCTCAGCAGTTTTGCACTATGGCCCCTGACCAGCACGGAATCATGAGTCATCTTCACTTTGTCTTACTTAGCTATTATCGGAGTGAAGCAAACTATACCTTGTTCTAGAAGCAAGGTGAGAAATCCGTTTCAGACTCTGGGGTTATTTGGCAAGAGGACAGATACTTGTCCAGCCTGTGTCAAGGAGAAACATGGAAATTACTGCCGAGCTTGTCACTTCGCAAATACTTCTGCAAAATCTCCTCATAATCTGTACACTTTTTTCTGCAGCACCATTCGATTCCGGGTGATATGGTGGTATTAAAGTGTGTTAGACTCCATTCTTACTCAGAAATATTTCAAACTCTTCTGACATAAACTGCGGACCATTATCCAACACCAAAGCCTCTTGCAACCCATAACTTGTAAAAACAATTTTCAAAACCTCAATGGTTTTGGCACTTGTAGTATTGGGCAAGGGTTCAACAATTGTCCACCTGCTACAACCATCGACCAAAACAAAACATTCTTTCCCTTTCACTTACTCACGCAGTTTTCTTGTGTTTGACCACAGAATAAAAGGAATCTTGGTTGAATCATTTCTCATTCTGAGAGACACATCACAGCTCTTCAACTCCCTTTGGATATCAAAAATAGCTTTTTGCTACTGTTTTCATTGGGATTATCCTTGTATGCTCTCAATTAAGTTTCTCTAACAAACTTGCTCTAAACATTGGCGGAATGACCACTCAAACTCGAATGGAGACATCCTTGATCATTTCTATGTGAAATATTCCTGCAATTTCTCAGCTTCACACTCTTTAGGCAGCCATTCATGACATAATTGAGTATTTTACTGAGCGACACTTCCCTGCAAATTTATTCACCAATTTCTCTGGCAGACACTGGCATGTGATTTGTCAACGTAAAATAATTTATATGTAACTCAGTGGCTAAAAATGAATTAGTATTCACCATTCAGATGTTGGACTGTGGGAAGGAAGGGAGTTGGGGATTCTCCAACCTCACCATGCCTTTAGCAGACTGTGCCAATCCCAGAGAATAGCGCGCGGGCCTTAAAATCAGTTTCACATCCCCCGCCAACAGTTTGAGATTCTCCTGTTCTCTGTCTCGTGGCGCTAATGCCACAAATCCCAGTGCATGGAATTCTCTGGCCTTCAGGCATGGCGCAATAACGGCGAGAATCATTACTGGTCTTCACAAGCGGAGACCTGGCACAATGGTCACACTGGGAGAACCATTGAAGCCCCCGGGTTGTCAGGTGCATGGCCAGCCAATGCCCAACTGGCACATTGATGATGCCCAGCACTGACCACCAGACAGCCTGGAGGTGCCACTTGCAGTGAAGGAATGGCAGTCTTGTTCAAAGTCAGGATGGTATGTGGCTTGGAAGAAAACTTGCAGATGTTGTTATTCCCATGCATGTGCTGCCTTCTTCCAGGTGGTAGAGGTCATGAGTTTAGAATGTGCTGTCAAAGGAGCTTTTATGCATTGCTGTAGTGCAATTTGTATATGATACACACTGTTGCCACTGTTGGTGGTGAAGGGAGAGAACGTTTAAGATAGTGAATGGGACGTCAATCAAGTGGTCTCCTTCTCCTGGATCGTGTTGAACTTCTCAAGTGTTGCTCGAGCTGCACTCATCCAGGCAAGTGGAGAATATTCCATCAAACTCACGACTTACGCCTTTAAGTTTGTGGACAGACATTGACAAGTCAGGTGGCAAGTTACTTGCAACAGAATTCCCAGTCTCTGACCTGCTCTTGGAGCCCAGTAAGAGTTTTAACAACACCAGGTTAAAGTCCAACAGGTTTATTTGGTAGCAAATACCATTAGCTTTTGGAGCGCTGCTCCTTCGTCAGATGGAGTGGAAATGTGCTCTCAAACAGGGCACAGAGACACAAAATCAAGTTACAGAATACTGATTAGAATGCGAATCCCTACAGCCAACCAGATCTTAAAGATACAGACAATGTGGGTGGAGGGAGCATTAAGATCAGGTTAAAGAGATGTGTATTGCCACAGCATTATAATGGTTGGTTCAATTGGGTTTCTGGTCAGTGCTAACTTGTTGACAATAGGGGATTCAGGAATGCTGATGTCATTGAAAATCTAGGGGAGATGGTTAGATTCTGTATTGTTGGAGGTGGTCATCGTCTGGCACTTGTGTCGGGCTGCATCAGTACCAAGGAACTGTATTCTGAAACGATCAGTGTCCATATGCAGCAAGACCTGGACACCATTCAGGCTGAGGCTGCTGGGCAGTAACTTGAGTTGGTATTACAAAATCCATCATTGGAGGAAGCATTCATTTAAATTAGTGTCCACATAATTAGAAGTTACAGCAGATTCAGGCACCAAGTAGCAGAGCCTTACATACCAATGAATCCTATTTTCAGATCTCCAGCCTCAGTCAAATTATCTAATCTCACCCCTTCAACATTAGCAAAGGCTATTATTAGTTCCTGATGCCTTGCACAATTTTTTAAAGCCTTTCTGAAATTTTAAGTTATTCTTTAATCGTACCTATTCCTTTAAATTTCACTTCCATGCAATTTTACACTTCAATCATTCATACACTACCCACACATATAACTATGTTAATTGGCTGATCTCAGGAAATTAAATGTAAATTCTCTTGCTTTGTGTAACGTAGCAGTTAATCCCATTCTGGCACAAACTGGACCAAAAAGAAAAATCTAGATTTATAAAACTTAATAAGAACATAAGAAATAGGAACAGGGTAGACCATACGATCTTCATGCTCGCTCTACCATTTCAATGAGATTATAATTGATCCTTGAAATCATCTCTATATTCCTTGAATATTTTCGTGTGCAAAAACCTACTGAACTCAACCTTGAAAATGCTCAATGACTGAGCATCCACAACCCTCTGGGAAGTGAAGAAGTTTCTCCTCCTCTCAATGCTAAATGACTTTTCTCTTACACAGAGACTTAGGTCTCTAGTTCCAAACTTTGCAGCCGGGGAAAGACTGTCTTCACATTTACCTTCCAAAGCCCTTGCAAAATTTTGTTAATTTCTGAGATTCTCTCTCATTCAGATAATCTCCAGAAAGAATGAGCATATTCAACTTCCAAACCTGTGACTTGTACCACTTAGAAGGACAAGAACAGCAGACACACAAGAACACCAACGCCACTGGGTCACTTCCTAACACCACTCTGGGTGTACTTACAACTCATGGACTGCAGCAGTTCAAGAAGGCAGCACACCACCACCTTCTCGAGAGCAATTCAAGATGGGCATTAGATACTGGCCTCAGAAATCGGACACCCCTGCATTCCAGGAATGAATCTAGTGAGCTATTGTTACATGTTCCCTGGGGCAAGTATATCTGGTGTTCGGTACAGAGACCCAAACTGCACACAGTCATCCAGGCATGATCACACCAAACAACTGCAGCAAGGCTTTTTACAATAAAGGACCAAAGTAGCATTTTCCTTCCTCATTGCTTGCTGCTAACTTTGTGTTTCTTGCACAAGGTCATCCAACTCTCCCTAAACATCCACATGTAATAGTTTTTCACCATTTAAAAATATTTTATTTTTCTATTCTGAAGAAACTCAATTTCCCAAGTTATACCCCATCTACCATCTACTTGCCTACTCACCTAACTTACCTATATCCCTTTGCAGTCTCCAAGTCCTCCATACAGCTTACTTTCCCAACTAGCTTTATATTGTCGGCAAACTTAGATACATTACACTTAGCTCCTTCATTCAAGTCATTAATATAGATTATAAACTCGACCACAACTAGTAGCAACCTGCCAACCAAAAATTCCTATTCAGTTTAACTGTGCGCAGCTATGTTTTATTGCCATTCAAACCTTCTAAGTGCTAGTGGACGGCTATTTAGTCATGCTAATATCACCAATATGGGCTACAAATAGTGGTTAAAAACTGGGATATATGTTGTTCAGGTGTGCACCTTCTGCATTTAGAATTTACAGGTGCCTCACAGCTTCAGGTCACATTGTCCTAATTACACTAACTGTGCCTATTTACACAGTGACTTATAGTCACCTGCTCTCATTCACATGAAAACAAGCTGATAATCATTCACTAACAGATACTGTGCAAATGCCACACAAAGACGCAGCTCAACTGCATGAAAATTGCCCAGTCGTATGTAAAGCAAAAAATAACGAATGCCTTCAATCTACTAGCCAACAAGTCTAACATCCTGTCTTCTTGATACTATAATTTTTGTGAAGTATAAAGAACACTGTTTTCGTGGTAACATTTTGTAACTAAGTTTCCGTTTGGTGCACTTCACAAAGAATTTGCCTTTGATCTGAATTCTTCGGCTCAACTCTGTCATTATCAATGATTAGTCATACCGTCATAGAGCTTTGCAGCATGGAAAGAGACCCTTCGGCCCATTGTGTCTGTGCCGGCCATTCAAAATTGAAAATACCCTAAATGTTCAGCTAACCATTGTGGTGAATGTGAAGAGTCAGACTAGAAAGGCTGGATAGTTGCAAATTCTATCAATGCCACTTAAACAAGGATTAAGCGAACTATGACTTGGCCTTTTGGCTAAGATCAATTGTAGTAAGATCAGGCGTCAGATCAAACCCAAGATCAGGTGCAATGCCTTTTCTTGTCAACTTGGATCTTGCATGTCTCTCTCTTGTTGGGACCATAAATTGGATTCAATTTGAATTTGGTTTTTGGAGCCAACAAGGAGATGAATTTGGGCTTGCCCGGTCCACTCTGCACATTGGCTTTGTAACTTTAAGAAAGGAATAAAAATTTTATAAAACCACAGGCTGTTTTACTCATTTTAGTTCAAAAGATGGGAACTGTGCCACCCCAAAAATTCACTAAGTCCTTCCAAAATACCCAATGCCCAGCAAGAAACAGAAAATAATTTAAAATGGACATTAAAATTTGAAATTAGTTTTTTTTTAAATTATACCTCGAATCTGGAGAAGCAAAAATCGAAGTAACGTGAAATAAAGTCAGAAATCAATGGTCAGCGCACTGCCTTTTTAAGCCAGCAGTTTTAATTAGCAAACCACTAAAACCAGTAATGAGAATTGCTTGATATAGTATATGTTCTGTCATTACCTTGGAGTCTAATGCAGGGCTGCACAAGATAAGAGTTCCCTTTTTAAAAAGCAATGCATTGATTCCTGCTGCTGGATCAGTTGCTGAAAAGAAATGCAGCTGGAGCCAATGTTTCCTTTCATCAGTAAGACATTTGGGAAACAAAATCCCAGTCGGTGGTTTGAGAAAATACCGAGCAAATGGAGCCTGTGGGCAACCCAACACATATACAACTGCTTTTTGGCATCACTGGTATCATCATTTTAAGTACTTGCATATTACCCATAAGATGAAAAAAAGCACAATGTTTGGCCTAAGCGTTTTAACATAGTCTATTGCTACACTGAAAAGGAATTTCAAACTGAGGCGCTATGGCAGTTAGTTTAATATTAAGGCAATTTCAGTTTTAGAAAGGAGACTACGAAGTGGCAGCAGGGTGGCACAGTGGTTAGCACGGCTGCCTCACAGTACCAGGGACCCGGGTTGGGTCACTGTCTGTGTGGAGTTTGCACATTCTCCCCGTGTCTACGTGGGTTTTCTCCGGGCGCTCCGGTTTCCTCCCGCAGTCCAAAGATGTGCGGGTTAGGTGGATTGGCTATGCTAAATTGCCCCTTAGTATCAAGGGGACTAGGTATGGTAAATGCATGGGGTTGGTGCAGACTTAATGGCCTCCTTCCCCACTATAGGGTTTCTATGATTCTAACGGCAACTGGGAAGAAATTTGTTAGTTGTTCCCTTACAAATCAAAAGGTTAGCAAAGTGGAGTTCCGAAGATGGATCATATTGGACACGACACCCTTGTTTTGCTCTTTCCCCACAGATGCTGCCGAACTTGCTGAGGTTTTTCCAGCATTTTCTGTTTTTATTTCAGGTTTCCAGCATCCCTAGTATTTCGCTTTGAGTTTAGGTTAACAAAGTGCACACACTCCACATTGAAAGGATATACTGACAGCTGTAGAGAGAGTGAATGGTCGACAGCAGAAGTCAAACGTTATTACAGTGCAATTAAGTGGCAAATTGCAGCCCAGTCTTCACATTTTTTTTCCTCAAGGGACCACATTGGGAATGTGCCCTGAAGTGAATGTCAGCCACCTCCAGGATTGAATGCTCACCGAATCAAAGCACCCACACAATGCCTCCTCCCTACAGCATCTTGATGCCAGGATGGGGCAGCAGGCGCCCTCTTCCCCTTCTACGTTAAAATGATTTGTATTTTTAAACCGATGCAAATCCGTCCGCCAGAGCGTACCGCAACATCCACATCCTCTCCGAACTGAGGGGGCTCGGAAGTAGCGAGACCCCTTCCCTGCAGCCAAAGCCAGCCCGGAAAGGAGCCTCCACATCCCAGCCTTTTGCTGCAGATTCTCCCCCAGCAGAAGAGGACAGCGCGGAGGGCATACCTCAGTACAAGTATCCGGCATGAAACTGCACAAAGTCGGCTGGGGGAGTGCACACGGCGTGTCGGTACATTTCCCTGATGTCTATATATATCTCCTTCCAGCCAAAGGATCCCATTGGGATCGCTGTGTGTCTCTGTAGTGAGGGAATCCTTCCCTCCTTGTCGGGGCTGAACTTGCCTCCCGGGGTGGGCTGGTTGTCAGCCCCCCTCTCAGTGCGCGGGTTAGGCAGCAGATTGCTGAAATGTGCAATGTGCTAAGTGGATTGTAACTGACCTGCAAAGCGGCAAATCAAGAGCTCCGACTCAGCCGCTTGAGCTGCCCTTCTGCATTCCACCTTCAGATGACTGTGTCCGGATGGCCAGGCTACTCCTGCCTGCCCACAGCGTCCGCCACTTCTCCCGGCTGCTTCATTCCTTCAACAGTTAACAGGGCAGCTGCCCTCCCCTCCCCAGGCTCAGCAGCGCAGAGAGCTCCGCAGCCCTGGGCAGCCTCGCAGAGACCCAGCCATTACCATGTACAGAGCACCGAGCCCAAAGGTACGTCATGCTGCTGCTGGGCTGAGCTAGGAGCTGCTGTCAAATGACAGAGGCAAGGTAGCTGTCACTCACACATCAGGCGTGCAGCAGGCACGCTGAAAGATGCAAGGGGAAAAAGAAAGAGGAAGCTATTACTTCCTCCCTTTCTCTTCAAAAATATTGCAGCAGATAGTGCTTTGGAAAACTCAAAACTGACATTGTTCAAGCTAGACCGCACAACTGGAGCATTTTACTGATTATGCGCCAATGATTAGCACTGGTTTCTAATCTAACTGAAACCAGTCTACTTTACATTGGACAGGGCAGCTTATACAGATATATATATGTTTGTTTTATATATATACACACACACAGATTCGTTTAAAATACATTTAGAAATGAAATGGTACCCATTTTTTCTAAGACATAAGAAGCAGAAAATGCGAGACATACAGTTGGCATGAAGGACACTAATGAAGGCTGCACATCAGGAATTAAATATGGATAATTGAGTGATGAATAGTTTTCATTTAAACATAACACCTATCCAAATTAAACACATCCAAAATGCTTTCCCTCAGTTCCAAATGGTCGAGTATTTTTTAAAACTACTCCTCGAAGTCTAAAAACTCTAAAAGTCTAATCAAAAAAAAGAATAATTTTATGATAATTGTCTGTTAAGTGAATAATTTCCCAGCAGTTTGCCAATTCTTTTGCTGCAGCAACTTCACTTGGCAATTTGAAACGCGTTATCTCGCAAAAAAATGTAGAATCCTCGACTTAGTATTGTGTTATCCAAGTAACACCAGAAAGAATTTGCATTTAGAGAGTGACTTTAATAACCTCAGCACATCCCAAACCACTCCACAGTCAATTACACACATTTGAAATATAGTCGCTGTTGCAACGTAGCAATGATTATGTACTCAAGTCTCTGGAGTGGGAGCTCCAAGACTTATGGTCCTGATGGCACATTTTTCATCATCCTCAAAATACACCTCTGCAAATTCACACCCTCAAGGGAAAATGCCCATGGAAATAAATGGAAATGTAACACTTTAGCACATTTGCTAAAGACCACACAAATTAAAATGCTTTTTCAGAACAGATGACAACCTCCAACCTTCAGTTGGCCAAGTTAAGTAAGAACTACTGCCTAGTCCCAACAGAATGGTCTTTTCAGCTATAATATGATGATGTCAGAAGTTATTCCATCACCCTGAAAATATCACTTTGAATCCTTCTAGCAGGAGAGATGAAATGATGCCTGGGTACACAATACAGCCTTATATCCTGAGAAAAACAAATATCGTGCCTCTGCATGGCTCATTCCATGGAGCTATACTTGCTAGTTTATTTGATCAAGGAGTCTCAAGTAACATGAACAGAGCTAAGGGAAGAAAATTGTGAGAAAGAATAAAGCTGAGTGACAGAATTGAGTTCCCCAAACTGGAGTTCAGGTCCCAGTGGATCAAGAGCAACTTATATTTTATATCGCACCTCTCAAGCAGCAGAACATCCAAAAGATGCTTCAGGGGTGCCTTGCAAAGCAAAATCTGACACCTAGCCACATAAGGAGCTCATAGGGAAGCTGACGAGAGGCTTGGTCAGTCAAAGAGATGGGTTTTAAGGAGGATCTTAAAAGGAGAAAAGATAGGTGGAGAGGTGTGTGTGGGGGGGGGGGGGGGGTGGGGGGGGGGGGGGGGGGGGGGGTTAGGGCCTAGGCAGATGAAGGTATGCCCACTAATGATGGTGTGATTAAAATCTGAGATACTTAAGAGGCCAGAATTGAGGGGAGTGCAAACAGCTCAACAGGTTATGGGGCTAGTAGCGATTACAGAGTTAAGGGAGGGTAATGCCATGTAGGAGTTTTAAAACAAGCATGAGAATTTCAAAAGCAAGACAACCAGGAACCAACATAAAGTCAGCAAGCCCAGGGATGAAGGGTGAATGGAACTTGGATATGGACAGTAGAGTTTTGAATGGCCTAAAGTTCAAGGAAGATAGAATGTGGGATGACAACCAGGAGTGCACAGGAACAAATATCCAAAAAGGTATCAAAAGCATAGATGAGAGTTTTAGCAGCAAATGAGTTGATTCAGGGACAAAGTTGGGCATAAAACTGCACATTTGAATTTTCCACCTAATTTACTTATACTCTTTACTTCTGATTAATTAACAACTATGATCCTCTGACTTGGAGATATAGTTTATTATATATAGTACTATCCTGCCCCTCACTTCAAAGTTCACAGCTACACAATTTTTAGAAGATCATAGAATCCCTACAGTAGAGGAGGAGGCCATTCGGCCCATTGAGCCTGCACCGACAACAATCCCACCCAGGCCCTATCCCCGTAACCTCATGTATTTAACCTGCTAGTCCCCTTGACATTAAGGGGCTACTTACCATGGCTAATCAACCTAACCCGCACATCTGTGGGAGGGAACTGGGGCACCCAGAGGAAACCCACGCACACGGGGTGAATGTCTGTGTGGAGCTTGCACAGTCACCTGAGGCCAGAATTGAACCCAGGTCCCTGGCACTGTGAGGCAGCAGTTCTAACCACCGTGTCACCGTGCCACCCAAGATAATCAGATGAATTACAATGCTGTAATCCAATCAAGGATTTCAAAACAGATGCCAACCTCAAGTAGTTTGATGTCAGGTGAACTTCAAAACCAATTACAATTTTCATTTCCTTCTCACATACAATGTGGTATTAATGATGAAAGATGATTTTTGTCTTTTTAATTGTTTTTGCCTCAGCACTATTGTCTTTACTCCTTCAAGTGAGACCAAGATCTTGCTGAAGTAATAGGAGAACGTAATTGTCAATATGTTCAATAAGTGTTCATTCTTTACGCAGGCTGTTTTACCATGGGAATAGTACTGCCTACCCATTGTGAACACACGTACACTTCCAGCAGTAGCTGACAGATAGCATGTACCCGAGCTAGTGTTTCCCCCTCTTACACTGGAAGCAGAGGTTTAGTGCAGTGCTCTTTCTATTTTACAAAGCTGTGAATAGTTGACTCAGCATAGACCAGAAATCAATGTTAGAAACATGTGTGCCCCTTTCAGTTGTTCACAAGAAAGTCCTAGCAACAGACTCTAACGTGTTTTTTTCTAAAAAAAACAGTTAAGTTCAACTATGGTTTGGAAATATTCACAGGATAATGGTTACCACAAGCAATGTTGATTCCAGGTCCACAAGTCTCAGGAGTATAGAAACACAGAGGGACCTATGTGTGCAAGTCCACAAATCCTTGAAGGTGGCAACACAGGTGGAGAAGGTGGTGAAGAAGGCATATGGCATGCTTGCCTTTATAGGACGGGGTATAGAGTATAAAAGCTGGAGTCTGATGATGCAGCTGTATAGAACGCTGGTTAGGCCACATTTGGAGTACTGCGTCCAGTTCTGGTCGCCGCACTACCAGAAGGACGTGGAGGCATTGGAGAGAGTGCAGAGAAGGTTTACCAGGATGTTGCCTGGTATGGAGGGTCTTAGCTATGAGGAGAGATTGGGTAAACTGGGGTTGTTCTCCCTGGAAAGACGGAGAATGAGGGGAGATCTAATAGAGGTGTACAAGATTATGAAGGGGATAGATAGGGTGAACGGCGGGAAGCTTTTTCCCAGATCAGAAGTGACGTTCACGAGGGGTCACGGGCTCAAGGTGAGAGGGGCGAAGTATAACTCAGATATTAGAGGGATGAATTTTACACAGAGGGTGGTGGGGGCCTGGAATGCGCTGCCAAGTAGGGTGGTGGAGGCAGGCACGCTGACATCATTTAAGACTTACCTGGATAGTCACATGAGCAGCCTGGGAATGGAGGGATACAAACGATTGGTCTAGTTGGACCAAGGAGCGGCACAGGCTTGGAGGGCCGAAGGGCCGGTTTCCTGTGCTGTACTGTTCTTTGTTCTTTGTTCTTATGTTCTAATCCCCATTCCCAATTCCAGTAGCTTAAGGGATAGGTAAAGACCTTTACAAGACCCTTGTGCAAGATTGGGACCAAATATTCAAATCACAGAAAATTCCCGGAGTTACAATGGGAGTCTGCTAGAAAGAAGATGGATTACAGTCCATGAAATAATTTTGTTTCTGACAGTGATATTCAGAGTTTGTCGCAGTTAAGAAATAAGAAAGGCTGCGTTTCCACATTGGAAGTCTATCTCTGGACCATAGAACGGCATGACCATGGAGTGGCACAATAGCACAGTAGTTAGCACTGCTGCTTCACAGCGCCAGGGACCCGGGTTCGATTCCCGGCTTGGGTCACTGTCTGTGTGGAGTTTGCACATTCTCCGTGTCTGCGTGGGTTTCCTCTGGGTGCTCTGGTTTCCTCCCACGTTCTGAAAGACATGTTGGTTAGGTGCATTGACCTGAACAGGTGCCGGACTGTGGTGACTAGGGGAATTTCACAGCAACTTCATTGCAGTGTTAATGTAAGCCTTACTCGTTACTAATGAATAAACTTGACTTTAACTGTGGGAAAGGAATTATCTCCAATATCTTTCGTCCCACCACAGTAGCCAACGGGAACGAAGAATTTGGTACTCGGACAATTCTCCATTCACAGACCAGAGAATTCCAACGACAAGTGAGATAGGAGAATTCAGACCATTGGTGGGATCTGTGGGCAATTTTTTACATTTGTACACCAACAGCAATTCCAAAAACATGGAATTTCATTATCATAAAGTAGACTGGGATAAGTACAAATTTGCATTTAAAAAGCCTCTGCAGGGCGGCACAGTAGCACAGTGGTTAGCACTGCTGCTTTACAGCTCCAGGGACCTGGGTTCGATTCCCGGCTTGGGTCACTGTCTGTGTGGAGTTTGCACATTCTCCTCGTGTCTACGTGTCTACCGGGTGCTCCAGTTTCCTCCCACAGTCCAAAGATCTGCAGGTTAGGTTGATTGGCTATGCTAAAAAATTGCCCCTTAGTGTCCTGAGATGCGAAGGTTAGAGGGGTTAGCGGGTAAATGTGTAGGGATATGGGGGTAGGGCCTGGATGGGATTGTGGTTGGTGCAGACTCAATGGGCCAGATGGCCTCTTTCTGCACTGTAGGGTTTCTATGATTCTTTCACATCCTCAAGACATTCCAAAGCACTTCATGACCAATAAATGACATCTACAAAGAACAATGCAACACAGGAACAGACCCTTTGGTCCATCCAGCCTGTGCCAACATATGACACCTTTCGAAAAATAAAGACCTTTTGTCACTACACAGTCCGTATACTCTATTCCCTGCCTATTCATGTATCTATCAAGATGCCTCTTAATCGTTGCTGTTTTTCGTGCAGCAGCAAATTAGAGTTGGCTTTGCTTTGCATAATTATGTGCTGAAGGTCACAAACCGGAGCATCACCAAGATTAAATAAAGTTTTAGCAAGTTATATATGGCAAAGAGTTGCATGCAGAAGCCCAAATGGCAGTGACAATGTGGACTTTGCAAAAGCCAGCAACGCTGCAGAATTTTCTTGTTCAGTCATATGGCCAAAGTTTTTGGCCCTATTGAATAATGTGACTTTGAACAGAAAACAGACTGACCCTACTGTTATCCTCTGCAGCAATCCAGATGCCCAGCAATCAAGGACAGTGGTCACCTTGACATCCACTGGCAAAGCCATCCCTATGTTCAAGATTACCTGAAATTTTGTTCCAATAGATGTGCAGTTGTATACAAGCTTCAGAAGAAGTGCTTCTAAATTGCTGCCTAGTGCACCTAGGCCCATAGACTGGATGGGTAGTTTTGTGAGTGATACCAATAATCTACTCCTGGTGTGAAGTGCCATCTCTGGCCCATTTTTCTTCTAATTTTTGGCTGACAACTCAAACTGATTTTCACACTGCTCCAGTTGTTTTCTGATTCTTGACAAGAGACAACCTACCAGTGAACACGCATTTATATCCTGATCGGAGAGAAGCTACCCATCAGGCGCATGTTACATATAGGAAAAACTAGTATTTTGTAGATGCGATGCATGGAAGATAGCAATTAGGCATATTTTCTCTCAACAACCAACAATCCCCAAATTTGTATGCAGAACAAGTCTAACAGTATTGGGCACTGCCAGCTCAGAAACCCTACAGCAATTAAGAGATAGGCACCAATCATATGAGCTTGCAAATCCCTTCAAATATTGCCTTCTGTACACTGCTTCCATGCTAAAAAGTTATTTTTAGGTAGGATGACAATAGGTAATTGGAGAAAAGGAAATCAAATCAGAAACTTGACAATGAAAAGAAGAAAGGACCCAATAAGTCAACATTCTTAAAAAATGAGTTGTCTTCAGATTCGGAATATTGACGCTGCTTTTCATTAATTAAATGCAAACCTTTCACAATATAAAAGTTTAAAGGAAGTTAGCATATTGTTCTCCACTTCATAATTGGTCAAAAGTATCTACTTCCTATTCACATATCATGTTTAGCTTTGTTCAATATAGTTCACAGTCCTCTCTCTCACATCCATCTTTAAAATGCCCCAGTGGCCCTATGGTCTAAATATCACATTGTTTAGCATAATTAATTTCCAATCCTTTGTATCCCTAATCCTTTATATCTTGACATTTTTTAGACTTTGCTGTTCCCAGATTTAGGTCCACCGACCTATTTATCTCGGCACAAATAGTAAAAGTCAAAACACAATGGTCGAGTGCTTTATGCATTATATATCTGAGCGACTGAACTTAGCCACATCTCTGGGGAAAAGATTTTTTTTGATAAAGGGCAATCATTGTTGGGTGAAGTCATTTACTTTCTAGCGGCTCACCGAAGATTTGCAGAACATAGAACATAGAACAGTACAGCACAGAACAGGCCCTTCAGCCCACGATGTTGTGCCAAGCTTTATCTGAAACCAAGATCAAGCTATCCCACTCCCTATCATCCTGGTGTGCTCCATGTGCCTATCCAATAACCGCTTAAATGTTCCTAAACATAAGTCTAAAAGCAGACCTCTGTCCTACAGGTGATATGCATCCCAGTTAGAATTATATATGGGAAAGAAGAAAAGAACAATTTCATACAAAACCACAGAGTCATTAGTGTCACCAGAGTGAACTATTATCATTATACTTTAGAGCGTTTTCTCTACCAACTACCTAGTCTTACCCAACTTCCACTTGCTTCGCATAGTCTGACATTCCCCTTCTCCAATAAATTATATTAATTCCTTTATTAAAGTAATCGTGGATGCTGCTTTACTCAAATGACAGTGGTATCACTGAATCAAGATCTATCACATCTACAATGTGCAACATATACTATTATTAATTCGTCACCTTTGCTAATGAACACATTGGCCCCATTTTTCCACTTGCCCTCAACCAATTTATCGATAGGGCTGAGGAATGTCTTGAGATGGAAAATGGATTAAAAATAGATTTTGCCAAGTTCCTGGCTATTTTTACAGTGCTCACACTCCAGCAGCGACATGTGGCGAACAATGTCCCTGGCCATATTGTAATCATATTTAAATGACAGAAGTGCATCAACCAACTAACGTGCCATCAGTTGCCGCACAGAACTGGACACCTGTTTATCCCAGGCATCCAGCATTAGTTTGCCGTATTTAAAAATATGGATATTTAAAAATTAAAACTCGAATCAAGTGCACGGGCTTGTGCAAAAGTTTCAAATAAATAAACCTTCCATTGAAGGCAGCGAGGCTGACAGCCAATATTTGGCCCTTCCAATCCCTCCAGAATCATGCCCTGATAAAGGTCAAAATTATTGTAATGACTCCTCGGCCAGAAAATTGATTGCAGCCATGGACGCATGATGGTGGTGGGCTGATGCCAGTTATGGGCTGCAGCTACTCAGTGAAAATAAATGAAAAATGAAAATAAATAAGCAGACCTTGGAAAAGGTCCAGAGGGGAGCTGGAAGAATGATCCATCGCTTAAGGAACCTCAGCTGTTTGGATTGGCTTACAAACGTCAGTTTATTTACTTTAGAGCTGTGTAGTCTTAAAGGGGGCCCCAATAGAGATTTGTAAATCAGATGGATTGAATCCCCATTCATAGATTGTTTCAGTTGAAGGGATTGAGGATGCCCCACCATCACAAAGTGGAGGAATAAACTGGATATTCAGCAATTCATTTCTCAGAGGGTAATCAGCCATCGTTTTACATCAATGGGTGGATGTGCTGAGTGTCGACTCTTTCCAGAAGAATCTGGACCAGTTACTGCCCAGGATATTTTATATGTCTTTATAGGTAACACTTGGTCCATGAGATCTCCTGGACTGGTTCTAAGTGTCTGAGTGAATTGGCAAATAAATTTCCCCAGAGTATTTATTGTCTTATTGACACCAGTGTGTTTTCTTCCCCCTCTCTGGGAAATTACAAGGCTGCAGACTGCATGGGGAAGTAGGAAGGGTCCAATCACAATGCATCATGTGATGTGTGGCAGGTTTGGCAAATCAGATGATTGTTCTCCTGCTGGTCAATTCCAACAATAGAAATGCAGTTTGCTAGATTGTACATTGTTGACCTGGAAGAGAAAAACAATGTAAGTTTCCAATTTATTCTTTAATTTACCGTCAACATGGAACCTTGTGTTAATCTCTATTGTAGACAAATAACAATTTGAGAGCCACTTTCAGCGTGCGTTAGCCGTCAGCGAGAATGGTGACATGGATGCAAAATATGGCGTGAATCGGGAACTGTGATTCTCACTGGCAAATTCACCTTCTCCAATGTTCCAGTTCTCTCGCCTGTGGCGTAATGAAAATCCTACCATAGAGCATTAGGAACCTCTTTAAATATATTAGCATCTTATTAGCAAGCACCCCCTGCCAGGACTCCCACCCCCACTGCCATCACTCACTGAATATTCATCAGGCAAAAGCGTGACATCCCAGACAACCTGATCTCGAACTTCCAGACAGTGCATATCCTCTGGCCTCAAGGTGCAGCCTGAGTGTGACAGTTCATTCTGACTGCACTCATCCTCTCTCCCCCCCCCACCCCCCTTCCAGGTGAGGGTCTTCAGCCCTCATGAGGTGTGCTTTACAACTTGCTGTGTCCTCCTTGATGGGCTTGTGGCAGTATCACCATTGTAATTGTGCACTTGTATTAAAAATCTCTTTGTTGGGGCCATATTTGTGTCACCTCTGCAATGGAGATGTGAGTATTAACTTTGGAGTTCAAGGTTTGGGAGTGAGATTTCCAAACTCTAACAATTGGGTGCCAATGAGACACACTCATATGTTGCAATGCTGACACAATTGGCACAGTTGACTCATCAAGTAAGGGTCAGGGAGCGGAATGGCAATTGGCTTCCCCATGTGGGAGGCGAGGCATCCCTGATGCATGTGAAGACTGCAATCTGCCGTCAACTTCATCCTTAGATGGAACCCTCATTCCCCCAGCTCCTGTGGGCTGTGGATTAAATGAGCCTTCCAACTTGAACTGCCAACCACCTAGACTTTATTCCCTGATAGCCTGGCCTCCATAACTAGTGGCCGGGGGAGGCGGTGGGGTGTGTTCTGACTGCACTCATTCTCCCGTGAGAGGATCTGCAGCCCTCACGTGGTTGTTAAAGTCACCCCACTCAGCCCATGCAGTCTTACATCTGATGGGACCCCACCAAAAAGACCTTGGCAGGCGTACCGTGGGGGCCTAGAACTCGAGGGTCCGGGCCTACTTTCAGGTTGCATAGGTGTTGCAGTGCTGCCCTCCTCAGTAAGCAACAAGGCGTGTCACTCATAGGGAGGGGGGTGTCAGGTGGGCCGGTAACCCCAGGGTCTAAGGCCCAGGGTGTAGTCCTGCCTATCTTCTTTCCTTCAGGTGCCCGGGCACCCCGGGTTCCTCCACAGGATGGAGGGGCAGCTGGAGCGAGATTCAGAAAACCTGCTGTCCTCTGGCACTGCCACTCATGGATTCCTACTCGTGTCTGCACCATGGAGTTCATGCCCTCAGCCATGGAGGTCATAAGCTGAGCCATGGAGTGGACATCCCCCGCCATGGAGCGCACATCGTGCGCCAAGGTCTCTACTGGATGCCACCCTCGCAGTGTTGGCCTCATTGCATTGTGACGGCATTATCTCCTCGGACAGATGGCAATGGGATTCCTCCAGTCAGCCTTGCAGTCCAAGGAGGAATGTTGACACCCCTCCCTGATGCACTCAACTCTACATTTAAAGTTCCAAAAGCACTGGGACAACCGGACCTCGGGGCACATCATTGACCTGGGCTCAGCAGAGTGCTGAGCTTCGGTATTCCTCTGAGTGCTGGTTTCCCGGGAATGTTTCTTCCTCCTCCGCCTGCTGTGGATCATCAGTTGAGGTGCTCACAAGCGAGTTACCCAGAAGCCTGCTGAATAGTTAATCTCACCAAGGTGCGAGTACCTGCAGTGGTGGAGGGTGTGAGTGACAGCTGTAACATCTCCTTGATGCTCATCTCCGAGATGTTTCCCTCTGAGCTACTTGGGTCTGTGGTCTCCAGGGGGCACAAGGATGGTCCAAGCTGGTTGACTGATTGACCTGCAAGGGAAGCAAGATGCCATGGGGAGTGGAGGAGGTGGGGGCAGGGTGAGGACGACATGACTAGTGTTGGGAACCCTTGAGGTGGCTGGGAGAGATCACTACGGAGGTGTGATGGGTGTGTTAAGGAGTGCAATTGGAGACATGAGGAAGCAGACTTACCCTGGCTACACGAAGATGATCATTCATCTTCTACCTGCACTGTAGCACCCTCCATTGGAGTGAGCTGGCACTCACTATCACAGCCACAGCCTCTCAGGTGGGGTTGGTGACCTTGATTGATGGACATCTGGCAGAACTTAGATAGAGGATGTCACGCCTCTGCTGGACACCATCGACAAGTTTGGCGAGGGTTCCCTCCATGAAACGTGTTGTCTTGCTAGCAGCCAACCCCCCCCCCCCCCCCCCGACTGGACTTGGAACAAGTGGTTAGCTCTGCTGCCTCACAGTTCCAGGGACCCGGGTTTGATTCCAGCCTTGGGTGACAGTCTGTATGAAGGTTGCACGGGTTTCCTCCGGGTGCTCCGGTTTCCCCTCTCAGTCCCAAGATGTGCAGGTTCGGTGGATTGGCCATGATCAATTGCCCCTTGGTGTCCCAAGATGTCTAGGTTAGGGGGATTAGCGCAGGGTTAGACAATAGAATGGGGGGATGGGCTGGGTGCTCTTCCAAAGGGTGAGTCCAGACCTGATGGGCTGAACGGCCTCCTTCTGCACTGATTCTAAGTGCTGGGGAGGCGTTTAAGAGGAGCGCCCCACTGATTACAGAGACTATGTTTTCCCAGGGTGAGCGAAGCAGAGGCAAGCTGCCACAAGTGCAGGGTGAAACACATGGAAAAGTGTTGTAAAGAGGCTGAATATATGGTGGGATATCCAGCTGGCGCAATTCTCCCCAGTTTCCTTGCCAGGACCGACACTGAAAAAGGGAAAATTCCACCCTTTTGTGTATAGGACTGATAGTGCAGTGGTTTGCAATGTTACTTCACATCCATGTCTACAATTTAAGTCCAGGCCAGCTGCTGAATTGAAACAGTCCTTTCCCCTGATTTGTAAAGTTTGCCAGTCAGCCGATTGTCATTTTCTTTGGTGAACCGAGTGTCTGACACAAGTTGGAATGAAATCATTAGGTTGAACAGTTTCTAAACTTTCCCAGGATACATTTACCAAGAGCATCTCAATACTCAGCAGAAATCTGAGCATTCTACCTCCACCTCTGCTGAAGTCCCAGGGGTTACACCCATTGGAAGCACTAGGAAAAATAACATTTTGTTGTTGCACAAGAGTTGCATACAGTTGTGCTACACAAGGTTAAATTAGTATGCCTCTGGACAAGGTAGGGAAGTGATGCAGTTCAAACAGACACCATTCTTGAATGCTGACTGCCAAATGACCTTTTCAGTTAGATGATGATGAATGGGCAGACATAAATTAACACCAACCAATTTGGTGGGCGGGAAAGACATACAAGCGTATGAATGAGTAGTAGGCCATTTGGCTCGTCAATCTGTTCCGCTGCCACTCAATGGCTGATCTGATTGTAACCTCAACTCTGCAATCCCATCTACTCCAATAACCTTTCACCCCTTCGCTTATCAAGAATCTATCTACCTCTACCTTAAAAATATCCAAACACTCTGCTTCCACTGCCTTTTGAGGAAGAGAGCTCCAAAGACTCAAAACCCTCAGGAGAAAAATATTCTCCTCATTTCTGAGGAGAATTCAACCCCTAACTTGTAAATAGTAGCCCCTAGTATTAGATTCTACCACGAAGACATGAAATTGAAGCTTGGTTCTTTGCAGGGCAGGACATGAGTAGGCCATTCAGCCCCATGAGTCTGCTCTGCCATTCACCGAGTTCATAGTTGATCTATTACCTATATATCAAACTTTGCTCCAATCCTTTGATAATTTGGTTTACAAAAATCTTCAATCTCCATTTTAAAATTAACAATTCATCTTTTGAAGAGTTCTAAACTTCCAGACCTTTATGTGAAGAAGTGTTGCCCATTTTCATTCCTGAAAGGTCTAGCTCTAATAATTTTTTGACTATGTACCCAGACCTAGATTCTGCAACTAGCAGAAATAATTTCTCCCCAATCTAACTGTTCCTCTGTTCCTTTAATATTTTGAAAACGTCAATCAAATCATCCCTGAATCTTCTAAAGTCCAGGAGATGCAACCCAAATTTGTACAGTCATTCCTCACAATTTAATCACTGGAGTCCAGGCATCATTCTGCTATATCTATGCTGACTCTAAGGTCAATATCTTCTTCCTCAGGTGTGGTGCCAGACTCCAGGTTTGGTCTGACTAAGGCTTTGTATAGCTGAAGTATGATTCTACCTGATTGCATTCTTGTCCTCTAGACATAAGGCTCAGCATACTACTAACCTCTGATTAATTCTGAACCTATATGGGACATTTTAATCTATGGACCTGGTCCCCGAGTCATTTTGGACCAGTGTTTTCTTGTTTTTCACCTTTCAGAAAGTATTCTGTTCTATCCTTTTTAGGTTCTCTTAATCTATCAGAATACCTTTGCAATTTTATACTTCCAAGTATAATGCCTCCCATCTTTATGTCATTGACAAATTTGAATATGTGGCTTCTATCCCATCACCCAAGTTGTAGATAAATACAGTGAATAGATGAGGCCCCTTGTGAGACACCACTAGTCATGTGCTGCCAATTGGAGTACCTGAACATTGTCACTATTTTCTGCCTTCTCCCACTCAGCCAATTTCCAGTCGAGGTCATGGTGGTGCACCTTCTGCCTCTTTCCCCCTTGCCCTCAGAATATTAAAGAGGTTTTGTGCTTTGTGCCTTGTTCTTTCTGCAGATGCTGTACTACTTGTGAAAAATGCTGCACAGCAAAATCATTCTGGAGACCCTGGCTGGTACATTCTGAAGGCACCTGCAGAACTGTCCAAGCACCTGAAACACATCTTCAGCATATCGATGACTTATTTGCTAAAACATATTTATGTCACATGGCACTTTTCTATCACTCCTAGGCCTTGCTCCTCAGGTTAGAGAGGTATCATTAGTCACATTTCAAGTGGGTATCTCCTTTCTCAGAGCCACCAGCCAGTGACTCTGCTTTCAAGTCTGAAGAGATCAGGAAGCTTGGACTGCTTTAATACGAAAGCATCATGGCTGCTGCATGGGACTCTTGCACACCTGCATAAACATCTTTTGGTGGTTGTGCTCCAGCTGCACATGAATGGAGTGGAAGTGTTGCAGTTGCCCAACTCCCCTGGGTGATCTGGAACTGGTTTAAATGTCAGATGCTTGCGACTAATGATGGCATTAACCTGTGCAAAGCCAGCCAGTGCCCTAACCACAAGCGCCCACTCATTCTGACTTATGTCAGCTTTTCCATCAATCACCCAAACTGTCAACCCTGACAAAGGCGGCAACAGTTACCTGTCCAAATCTGTGTGCGCCACTGGCTGGAGAGATAACTGCAAGTGTTGCCAGCAAAATCCTGGTTAGAGGATCCAGAGGCAAAACAGCTGAGGGCAGTGGCAGACTCTGGTAAAGCACAGCCACCAGGTTCAAAGAGGCTTAGCTACACCCACGATCATCTCACAGCTTCCAAATGCACATCAGACTTCCAAACCTCCAAAGTATAGATGACACCTCAGAAATATTTAAAGAAAGTTTTAAGCACCAGGATACTGTGGGTTGCCTTCGACATTAACAGGTACGAAAGCAGAATTTAGTACAGATACTTGACAGCATATTTCCCTGTCATGTCTTCAGTCCCCTCGATTGCCACTCTGCTTTCATTGGTGAGTTCCAGGAAACCGGTTGCTCTAAAGTAAAACTGCAAAACCCATGTCAGTATCACCCGAACAGAGTGATTATCACCAATATAGTTCCTCCTAAGTACAGCAAAACACTGCTTCTAATTTGGCAAGCTCACTCAGACATTTGTGGAATGCAAATGAAATATATGCCATAGCATGTAAGATTGGGGCAGATTAGCGAGCATTCATCTACATCCAACTCATGTTATACCCAACATTGGAGCCTGGAGGTGAGCATTGGGTTTAATCTTTGTCCATTTTCAGTGTGAAAATCCCTTATTAAACAAACACTAAGTAGCTCTGTCTTGGTGTGGCACCTCTTCCCTTACACAGAGTCAGTTTCCTATTTTAAGATGAATGCACAGTGCAATGTTTTTTTTACAATAAGAGCAATCCTTGCAAATAATTTTCACTGCTTTTCCATTACTGCATTAAATAAAACATCCATCACTAAAAAACACTCCTGAATGTGGAAGTAATAAACCAGGCTCTAACTGGACTATATAGTCTCCAATAGTTTTCATTGTAATGGAACTAAATCGTTTCATCCAACCAGCCTACTCTGTTAAATTACTGTAACTAAAGAATACAACAGTGTAAATGGAGAAGTAAAAACTCAAATTTTTGCAGTACCATAAAAAAACCTCTTTACAAATACAGAACCTCAGTAAATTTACACCGGAAGCCAAATACTCAATTTGAAAATCGACATGTAACACACTCATTCGAGGCAGATTTGCAAACTAGGGATACTTTGCAGTGCTCCAAACATTTAGGCCACTAAAGCACCTGGCCGCACATTCTTTCAACTTGCCTACAATTATTCACCGAAAATTTTATATCAAAACAGTTCAATAATTTATTTTTGAAGAATTTCTAAATAATGCTTTTCTCAAAAATATTGTCAAGGACTAAGAATAATATTTGCTTTCATATAGCACCTTACCGCAGAATGTGCTTCCCTTAATGAATTGCTTTGATTGATTGTTATGTAACCAACAGGCACATTTATTCAGCCCACCAGCCTTGGGACCAAATATTGTCCTTCCTCGTCACTTCCTCACACTGATTGAAACATCCACATTGCCACCCCTGGTCAATGAACAAGGATTCAGCAGTATACAACCACTTGCGTTTATATAGCATCTTTAACATAATGAAACATCCCAAAGCAACTCAAAATACGGTAGATGCTGAAATCTGAAACAAGAGAGGATGCTGGAAAAACTTAGCCGATCTGCCAGCATCTATTCGGAGAGAAACAGAGTGAACATCGAGTCCTTAAGACTTTTTATCAAGAGAGAATGTGTTAGAACTGTCACAACAAAGTCTCAGAACAAAAGATGGATAGCCTGGTGGGAGAGTTTTGCAGGGGGCGGGGTTGCTCTGAGCAATACACATATGGGATATTAAAAAGAGGGGGCTTAAGATGGAGGAGAAAGGTCACAATCTGAAGTTGCCGAACTCAAGGTTGAGTCCCGAGGGCTGCAACATGCTCAACTGGAAGATGAGATGCTGCTCCTCCTCTAGCTTGCACCGGGCTTCACTGGAGCACTGCAGCAGGCCAAGGATGGACATGTGGACATCAGATACGGAGTTAAAATGGCAAGCAACTGGAAGGTTGGGGTCACACTTGCAGACTGAGCAGCGATGTTCCACAAAGCAGTCATTCAGCCTGCGTTTAGTCTCCCCAATGTAGAGGGGACCGCATTTGGAGCGGCAAATACAATAGACCAAATTGAAGTAAGGACAAGTAAAATGCTGTTTAACCTGAAAGGAGCGTTTGGGGCCTTGAACGGAGAGGAGGGAGGCGATAATGAAGCAGGTTTTGCCCCTTCTGTGATTGTATGGGAAGGTGAGCATGATGGACAAGTGGATCAGTGTGTCACCGAGGGAGAAATCCGTTCAGAATACTGAGGTGGGGGGGGGGAGAATGTGTTTCATGGAAGCATCATGCTGGAGCTAGCAGAGGATAATCCTTTGAATGCAGAGGCTAGTTGGGTGTAAAATGAAGATAAGGGGGCCCCTTTCATAGTCCTGCAGCCCTCAGGACTCAACATTTAAATTCAACAACTTCAGGTTTTGAGATTTTTTCCTCCATCTTTTTTAAATATCCCACACATTTATTGCTTCAATGCAACCCCCCGCCCCCTTCCCAACCAGGCCACCTGTCTTTTGTTCTGTCACATTCTCCCTCCCTTCAGTTTTGACGAAGAGTCTAAGGACTCAAAACATTAACTCTGTTTCTCTGCTGAGTTTTTCCAGCATCCTGTGTTCTTGTTTCAGGGCTAACCATCTTACATCCAATTGTAACCTCAAAAAAAGTTGTATTCCTGGCCTAAAGCCAGAAATGCGTCTACCTGTGCATACATGTTCATTATGTAAGTTCCAGTCTAGACAGACAGTCTGATGTATATTGTTTATTTTAAACTTCTTATCATTTATTCAAACATGTACTAAAAACTGTAGCAAGCATTTTTCACTGCATTCCCTTTATTTTGGAGCAGCATTTATGTTTCACTCGTATCTTCTAGATAAATCTAATAATCTATTTGTTTAGTATTACAGCGATCTATCATAAATGACAATACAATTACAGTTGATCATGCATGGTGCTGTTCCATTCAGTTACACTGTACTTTTAATCTAAAAACATTAAATTGAATAAGTCACCGCACTAATACCAGAATTTGCAAACGCTATCCATAAATCAACAAGTACGAAGCATAATGAATGGCAACTTTTCACTCATTCTTTCATTCATTTTTCCAATCACACTGAATATTTCATATTTCTAAAATGGGTAACTTGCCAACTTATATTGATTTAGGAAAACAGAAACATGTAGGGCAGAATTTTCCCTCCAAAAATTGCTGGAGCAGGCGGGAAAAGCTTTGCGAAACTTGCTAGTTTCACAGTTGCCTTTTCTATCCTGATCAAACAGCAGTCTGTCCAATTTCAAAGTGCTGGCGATGATCTCAGCTGGGAGTGTGAGGCCCAAACTCACCGGCAAACCTGGAATTCAGAGACCAGGGTGATCTCAAAGTAAAGCTCCCCCACCCACCCACAGACTCAGGACTATCTCTCGCCAAGAACATCTGGACCTCCCCATGCACGTGACACACCTCAACCCTCGCACTGACAGAAGCAACCCCCGTACACATAAGGGAACCCCCCAATAGGGCTACAGAGGGCCTACACTGGCACTGCCAACATGCCTGACACTGCCCCTGCCATGTTCCTCACCACCCAGGGACTATACTCAACGCCACACTCCCGGTGTGGTCATCACAACTGGTTTTTGTTTTTGAAAACCAGTAGTAATTCCCGCCAATGTGAAATCATGCTGGCAAAGGAGCATCCAATGCTCCCAGAAGCAATGGCGTTAAGATGTTAATGATATTTAAAAAGATATTTAATGATATTTAAATTCAGTCATTTAGAGGGGCACAAGTCTGATTACTGATGGGGAAGATCACAAACCGCAATCTCACCGCTGCAAATCCCATCATGT